>NC_092336.1:345327884-345637500 GCF_046630445.1 Rutidosis leptorrhynchoides
TTAATAATTCCTTAGTCCGTAGTTAGCAGTTCGATGTTAGTAATTCAATTTTAAATGGTTCATTTTTAGGTGTTTAATAAACCCCCAACGAAATAAATAAAACCCCCATCGTATATGTATTGGTCGAGATTAATCTTGACCCACGGTACCGGTGTTGTCAAATGACGTGTTGCGTACATAAAGTACCGGTGTTGTCAAATGACGTGTTGCGTACAATCATGGGATCTTATGATTAATCTTCTCGTATTGTTTACGGGTGATCCTGAACCATATAAAATTAAATTATGAGTACATATATATAAAATATCATGTTATTTTAAAAAGATGTGATTTATTTAATTTTCTCCAATTATTTTCGTAGCTAAACTAGTCTTGGATATCCGATTTTGTTTTGGTCGTAGTTTCTTCGTTACAACTCCGTTTTCGTTGGTTCAACTTGCCACTTCCTTGGATCGAGTCCCTCTTTAAGACTATGAACTGTAAATACCTTAGTTTGTATTCGAAATCACAGGTCATAGGTCAAACTTTAGTGAAACTTATGAAGTTAATCATTTTCCATCATGTAAACAACCTTAGATGATTATTTTTCTAAAAATACTTATACTTTGAGTTAAATTATGAAATTTTTATGTGTTATCTTATTCATAGTAAAAATCATTTTTCCAGAAAATAAACCTCCAATTCAAAGTTTAAGATAGTTTTTAATTATCCAACCCAAAACAGCCCCCGGTTGCACTCCGACGTCGTAAAAACAGTTTTTAAGGTGTTCTTTGAAAAACCAAGTTATACCTTGTTAAATTAGCATATATTTAAGTTATATTACAGGTCTTGAAGTATTTTAAAAGTTAAGTTAGAAGGATCTATTTAGTTTGCAAACAAGTTTGAAAACATTCAAACTATGTTCTTGTTGTTAAAATTTTATACCATAAAATAAGATAGCTATATATATATGAATCGAATAAGGTTATGAACAAAGTTACTACCTCAAGTTACTTGGACAAGATTGCTGTAAAAGAGGAGTAAGAACCTAGAACCAAAAGGGTGATGGAATTGGATGAAAGATTGGAAGTAAGTTTGTGTTCTTGGAAAGGATTCTTGAAGTGTTTTTGTAAGGGTTTTCTTATGGTGATTAAGGCTTGTTTCTATGGCTAGATCTTAATGGTTTCTTGCTGAATGGTTATAGAGTTTAAGGGTTAAGAAAGAGTGTGTGTTTTAGCTAGAAAATGGAAGTGAAAGTTGAATCAAAATGAGGATACATGGAGACCCTTAAAAACGTGATTCAAAGGGTTCCATGACAAGATTTTTAAGTTTGTTATTTTGTTAATTAGTCAAGCAATCATCCAAAAGTAATTACCTTATACATAAGGCATTGAACAAGGGCTGGTTGGTGGTGATTTGATGTGTATATACCAATAGTAAATACGTATAGAAGCTAGGTATGATACGAGTACATGTACTCTAGATATACGTATAGAAATTTTGAGAAAAATGGAATGAGAATTCAAATATAGCTATCTTTTGTGAATACACTTATATTTTTTTATGTGTTTAAGTCCTTAAAAAGTGGTTAAATACATTACTTATACGATATATGTATAAACATTATAGATTATAAGTATTTATGTCAATTAACGTTACGTATGGTTATCGTTTTGAAAACTTAAGTTAGTAGTTTCAAAATATACTTATAACTTATTGTTATTAATACAAAATGAGATATTAAAACATTCTTAGGTCATGTTAAATATGTATATATACATATATATACACAAACGTATAATTATCATATGTTATATAGTTCGTGATATCATCGGTCAAACTAGACGGTCAAACGTTGTGTAAAACTCTTTTCAAAAACATAAATCTCAACAATTTGGATTGCTTATCATGTTGGTAAGGTTTAATTTATGTAAATATTAATCTTATAAGTATAGAATGATCGAAAAAGTGCGGGTCATTACAGTACCTACCCGTTAAATAAATTTCGTCCCGAAATTTTAAAATTGTACCTATTTTGCGTCATCGAGAAACAAGTGTGGATACTTTTGTTTCATCTGATCCTCTCGTTCCCAAGTAAAATCAGGACCTCTTCGAGCATTCCAACGAACCTTAACGATCGGTATGTTGCTCTGCTTGAGCTGTTTAACTTCCCGGTCCATGATTTCGATTGGTTCTTCGATGAATTGTAGTTTCTCATCGACATGGATTTCTTCAAGAGGAATGGTGAGATCTTCCTTTGCAAGACACTTCTTAAGGTTCGAGACGTGAAATGTATTATGTACTCCGGTGAGTTGTTGTGGTAACTCGAGTCGATAAGCTACCGGTCCAATGCGTTCGATAATCTTGAACGGGCCTACGTATCTTGGGTTCAGTTTACCCCTTTTACCGAAACGTATTACACCTTTCCAAGGTGACACCTTTTGCATAACCATGTCACCGATCTGAAACTCTAATAGTTTCCTTCGGACATCGGCGTAGCTCTTTTGGCGACTACGGGCTGTTTTCAATCTCTCCTTGATTTGTACTATCTTCTCAGTCGTTTCATGTATGATCTCGGGACCAGTTAATTGTCGATCTCCTACTTCATTCCAATAAATAGGAGATCTACACTTCCTTCCGTACAATGCTTCGAATGGCGCAACTTTAATGCTCGCATGATAACTATTATTATACGAGAATTCTGCTAATGGTAGATATTTATCCAATCCGTTTCCAAAATCGATCACACATGCCCTGAGCATGTCTTCAAGAGTCTGAATCGTTCTTTCACTCTGCCCGTCGGTTTGCGTATGATACGCGGTACTCATATCCAAACGAGTTCCTAGGGCCTCCTGTAGTGATTGCCAGAACTTTGATGTAAATCTAATATCACGATCGGATATAATGGAAATAGGTATTCCATGCCTTGAAACAACATCCTTTATATACAATCGTAATAGTTTCTCCATTCTATCCGTTTCCTTTATAGGCAAGAAATGTGCAGACTTGGTGAGACGATCAACAATCACCCAAATGGTGTCGTATCCCCAGGCAGCCTTTGGTAACTTCGTGATGAAATCCATGGTAATACCATCCCATTTCCATTCTGGGATTTCTGGTTGTTGAAGTAACCCTGACGGCTTCTGGTGTTCTGCTTTGACCTTGGAACAAGTTAAACACTCCCCAACATATGTTGCAACGTCTGTCTTTAAGTTAGGCCACCAATAATGCGTCTTAAGATCTTGATACATCTTTCCGACTCCAGGATGTATCGAGTATCTTGTCTTATGTGCCTCGTTCAATATCAACTTCCTTAATCCACCCAACTTCGGTACCCAAATACGATTTGCAAAATATCGAATTCCATCTTCCCGTATAACGAGTTGCTTCTCATACTTCTTCATTATTTCATTTCCTATATTTTCTTTAGTAAGTGCTTCTCGTTGAACTTCTTTGATTTGTGAGTTGAGATTCATGCGAATTTTTATGTTCATCGCTCGTACTCGAATTGGTTCTCGTTCCTTTCTGCTTAGTGCGTCAGCCACCACATTTGCTTTCCCGGGATGATAACGAATTTCACAATCATAGTCGTTTATTAACTCGACCCACCTACGTTGCCTCATGTTCAGCTGTTTCTGATCAAAAATATGTTGAAGGCTTTTATGATCAGTAAACACAGTGAATTTAACCCCATACAAGTAGTGTCTCCACATCTTCAATGCAAACACGACTGCTCCCAATTCTAAATCATGCGTCGTATAATTCCGCTCGTGAATCTTTAATTGTCGGGATGCGTATGCAATAACTTTCTTCTGTTGCATAAGAACGCGACCAAAACCTTGTCGCGAAGCGTCACAATATATTTCAAAATCATCGTTCCCTTCTGGTAACGATAAAATAGGCGCCGTAGTCAATTTCTTTTTCAGTAATTGAAATGCACTCTCCTGCTCAGAGGTCCATTCATATTTCTTCCCTTTTTGCATTAACGTTGTCAACGGCTTAGCTATTCGGGAAAAATCTTGAATAAACCTTCTATAATAACCGGCTAAACCCAAAAATTGGCGTATCTGCGTTGGTGTCTTAGGAGTCTCCCATTTTTGAATGGCTTCAATTTTTGCTGGATCAACCTGAATTCCTTTGCTACTAACAACGTGGCCAAGAAATTGCACTTCTTTCAACCAGAAAGCACATTTAGAAAATTTAGCATATAGCTGTTCTTTTCTTAACAACTCTAATATCAACCTTAAATGTTGCTCATGCTCTTGCTCACTCTTGGAATAGATAAGAATATCATCAATGAAAACGATAACAAACTTATCTAAATACGGACTACAAACTCGATTCATGAGGTCCATGAATACAGCTGGCGCATTTGTCAACCCAAACGGCATGACCAAAAATTCGTAATGACCGTAACGTGTCCAAAAAGCAATTTTCGGTATATCTTCTTCTTTGACGCGTAATTGATGATAGCCCGATCTTAGGTCAATTTTCGAGTACACACATGATCCTTGGAGTTGATCAAATAAGTCGTCAATTCTCGGTAGTGGATACCAATTTTTGATAGTTAACTTATTTAATTCACGATAATCTATACACATCCTAAAAGATCCATCTTTCTTCTTAACAAACAAAATTGGAGCTCCCCACGGTGAAGTACTTGGTCGTATGAATCCACGGTCTAGTAATTCTTTTAACTGACTCTGAAGTTCTTTTAATTCGGACGGTGCAAGTCTATATGGCGCACGAGCCACTGGTGCAGCTCCTGGTACTAAATCTATTTGAAATTCTACAGATCTAAATGGAGGTAATCCTGGCAACTCTTCCGGAAAAACTTCAGGAAAATCTCTTGCCACAGGCACGTCGTTGATGCACTTCTCTTTTTCTTTCTTTTCGACTTTATTAACATGTGCTAGAATAGCATAACATCCTTTTTCTAAACACTTCTTGGCTTTCAAACAGCTAATGAGTTTTAACTTTGAGTTACCCTTCTCTCCATAAATCATCACCGGCATTTTATCCTTACAAGGAATGCGAATTGCCTTCTTGGCACACACAACTTCAGCTCCTACTTTGGACATCCAGTCCATGCCGACTATTACATCAAAACTTCCTAATTCTATGGGTATTAAGTCAATTTTAAATGTTTCTCCGGCTAAATTTATTTTACAATCACGGCAAATTTTATCGGCTTTAATTAGTTTACCATTAGCTAACTCAATCATGTACTTAGCATCTAGAGGTAATGATGAACAATTCAATTTAGTGTAAAAACCTCTACTCACGTAACTTCTATCGGCACCAGTATCAAATATAATAGATGCGGATAAGTTATTAATGGTAAACGTACCCGTAACAAGCTCCGGGTCTTCACATGCCTCTCTAGCATTAATAACAAATGCTCTTCCTCGTGCAGATCCATTATTCTTCTCTGGATTCGAACACTTGCTCTTATAATGACCCTGTTTTCCACACCCATAACAAGTAACGGTAGCCAAAGCAGTTCTATTTGCATTGGTGGCAGGAGTCTTGGTACCATTTGTATTTGTAACAAGAGCCCTACAATCTTCAGCAAGATGACCCTTTCGATTACATTTATTGCATACCACATTACAGTAACCAGAGTGATGTTTGTGGCATCGGTTACATAAAGGATTTTGTCCTTTGTAACCAAAGCTTAAACCACTACCCGCACCTTGCGTGATTTCTTGTTTCTTAAAAGATTGTTGTTGGTTACCTCGATCATAATTTCCATTCCACTTTCTTTTGTTACCTGATACCTTCACATCAGTATTGGATACTTTCTTATCCATGATGACCTGATCCATTAGCTCGTTTGCCATGGTTATAGCTTCATGAATTATCTTAGGTTTCGATGCTGTAACATTTGCCTTGACCTTTTTGGGCAAACCATCTTTGTACATTTCAATCTTCCGTTCTTCGGTTGGAACCAATTCAGGACATAGCAAAACTAATTCCATGAATCGCTGATTGTAGTTGGTGATTTCAGTACCAACAACCTTCAGGCTTCGTAATTCATCTTCCAACTTCCTAACCTCGTTCCTTGGACAATACTCGTTGATTAACATTATTTTGAATTCTTCCCATGGGGTATCATAAGCTACATCTCCTCCTACAGCCTTCACATAATTTTTCCACCACGTGAGTGCACTATCTTGTAAAGTGCACGATGCATACTTGGTCATGTCCTTTTCAACACAACCACTGATTTTAAACACAGTCTCCATCTTTTCTATCCACCGGGTTAAACCGATCGGTCCTTCTGTTCCACTGAATGATGAGGGCTTGCAAGCTTGAAAAGTTTTGTAAGTGCACCCCACACGAGGATTTGGGTTAACTGCAGCACCTCTTGCAGCCTCGACCCATAACATTCTGTCGTTCACTCGCTGATTGATGAGTTCCTGGATTTCTTGTTCCGTCATTCGATTCAATCGCGCCATTTCCTAATGAAAGAAAATAATTATTCACATGGAATATTATAGATGTAGTGTGTATTTATAGTACATTATAGCTTGTTAATAATATGAACCAGGTATTATTATAAAAGCCTTTTCTTCTTATTAGCATTTTATAATTATATCTAGGGTAGTATCTACCCGTTAATGTTCATACTTAATAGCTTAGTACAGAACCAATTACTACAATCTAAATAATACTTAACCATGGAAAATTATTGCATTTCATACTTCACTATTTTACATATGCTTATCTTACATCGAACATTAAGCAAACCACACTAATAATATTATACAAAACATTATATGATCCCATGGTTTAATACGGCAGCGCATCGTTTGGTCTATTTTCTAGGACGTTTAGGTTCAAAGAATTGCTTAATGCTTATCCTAGCTGTCTGCCTATATTTTGGCTGTGGGGCTAAAGAACTAGATGCCGGGATAGAACAAATAGGAATAGCGGAAATAGGGGTGGTAGTGTCTAGTGGAGTTGGTGCCACATCATCCTCACTAAACTCGGGATTTGAATTTTCTAATTCATTAGCCTTTCGTTTCTTTCCTAGTTCGAACTTGTCTTTCGTAATTTCTTGTATTTCTTCCTCGGGTTCACTTTCCTCCTCGGGTTCACTTTCCTCCTCGGGTTCACTTTCCGGGTTCTCTATAGTCGGTTCATCCGGAATTTGTGAGTCTTCCCCAAAGATATTATTTTCGTCATCGGATAGGTTAATGACTGGAACACCATCTGAAGATTCTGGTTCGGAGTCGCTGAATGTGATAACAAGTTGTGAGCCCGACATCTATCACACAACAACTAACCCATTAGTACTACATAATATTTACATATAAATTTTAACCAACAATGATAAGCAATGGTTTTTAAATCAGTCCCGGTCAAAGTCCAGACTTACTAATGTATCCTAACGACTTATCAGTTAGACACACTAATGCAAACCTGGTTCGCTAAGACCACCGCTCTGATACCACATGTCATAACCTGTCCTTAACCATAAGAACGAGTTAGATAACGTATGATTTCATTGAGAGGTATTGACCTCTATATGCGACATTTTTAAAAGAACAACTGCGTTTATTTTACATTACAAACCATAACTCTTATGTTAATACAAGCTTTAGACAATATAAAGATGATTATCGTTTAGCGATAATCTTAGACTTACAAACTTTACATGTGATGATAACAATACGATTTCTAGCATATTTTACATTACAATTCCTCGGATATGCAGTTTTATTTTTGACACAAATATGCATACTCAAGATCTTGCTTAAATTCAACATGTTGCAGCGAAAGCTTTTAGTTATCACCTGAGAATAGACATGTTTAAAACGTCAACATAAAGTTGGTGAGATATAGGTTTAATGCCGGCAGCAATATATATATAGACCACAAGATTTCACATATAAACATTTTAATAAAAATATTCTAAGTGGTTGAGCACTTGGTAACCATACTTAACATTTAATCACGTCGCATATTCCCTTTATTATGAAATCTTACTACACCGTACCAAGTGTAGTCACGAAACGAAGTACTGTGCAACCGTTGAATACTGGTCGTCCAGTCCGGTTGGGGTTGTCAGGCCCGATAGATCTATCAACAGGATTCACGTTTACGCTCCTCACGTAAATATTAGCTACCAAGTATAAAGAAATATGCCATGGTACAACTCAACGTATAACTTATTTTTGATCACTTGTGTCCATAACGTAAATCATTTATAAAAACAGCGCATGTATTCTTAGCCCAAAAATATTTAGAGTTTAAAAGGGAACTATATACTCACTTTCGTCTTGAAGATATGTAATTTTGACTTGGTCTCCGATTGATATCACAAACCTAACCATATATAATATATCAATACCTTTTCTTTTTAAACAATCGTCACATATATATACTTATAATACTTTTAATAATTCCTTAGTCCGTAGTTAGCAGTTCGATGTTAGTAATTCAATTTTAAATGGTTCATTTTTAGGTGTTTAATAAACCCCCAACGAAATAAATAAAACCCCCATCGTATATGTATTGGTCGAGATTAATCTTGACCCACGGTACCGGTGTTGTCAAATGACGTGTTGCGTACATAAAGTACCGGTGTTGTCAAATGACGTGTTGCGTACAATCATGGGATCTTATGATTAATCTTCTCGTATTGTTTACGGGTGATTCTGAACCATATAAAATTAAATTATGAGTACATATATATAAAATATCATGTTATTTTAAAAAGATGTGATTTATTTAATTTTCTCCAATTATTTTCGTAGCTAAACTAGTCTTGGATATCCGATTTTGTTTTGGTCGTAGTTTCTTCGTTACAACTCCGTTTTCGTTGGTTCAACTTGCCACTTCCTTGGATCGAGTCCCTCTTTAAGACTATGAACTGTAAATACCTTAGTTTGTATTCTAAATCACAGGTCATAGGTCAAACTTTAGTGAAACTTATGAAGTTAATCATTTTCCATCATGTAAACAACCTTAAATGATTATTTTTCTAAAAATACTTATACTTTGAGTTAAATCATGAAATTTTTATGTGTTATCATATTCATAGTAAAAATCATTTTTCCAGAAAATAAACCTCCAATTCAAAGTTTAAGATGGTTTTTAATTATCCAACCCAAAACAGCCCCCGGTTGCACTCCGACGTCGTAAAAACAGTTTTTAAGGTGTTCTTTGAAAAACCAAGTTATACCTTGTTAAATTAGCATATATTTAAGTTATATTACAGGTCTTTAAGTATTTTAAAAGTTAAGTTAGAAGGATCTATTTAGTTTTCAAACAAGTTTGAAAACATTCAAACTATGTTCTTGTTGTTAAAATTTTATACCATAAAATAAGATAGCTATATATATATGAATCGAATAAGGTTATGAACAAAGTTACTACCTCAAGTTACTTGGACAAGATTGCTGTAAAAGAGGAGTAAGAACCTAGAACCAAAAGGGTGATGGAATTGGATGAAAGATTGGAAGTAAGTTTGTGTTCTTGGAAAGGATTCTTGAAGTGTTTTTGTAAGGGTTTTCTTATGGTGATTAAGGCTTGTTTCTATGGCTAGATCTTCATGGTTTCTTGCTGAATGGTTATGGAGTTTAAGGGTTAAGAAAGAGTGTGTGTTTTAGCTAGAAAATGGAAGTGAAAGTTGAATCAAAATGAGGATACATGGAGACCCTTAAAAACCTGATTCAAAGGGTTCCATGACAAGATTTTTAAGTTTGTTATTTTGTTAATTAGTCAAGCAATCATCCAAAAGTAATTACCTTATACATAAGGCATTGAACAAGGGCTGGTTGGTGGTGATTTGATGTGTATATACCAATAGTAAATACGTATAGAAGCTAGGTATGATACGAGTACATGTACTCTAGATATACGTATAGAAATTTTGTGAAAAATGGAATGAGAATTCAAATATAGCTATCTTTTGTGAATACACTTATATTGTTTTATGTGTTTAAGTCCTTAAAAAGTGGTTAAATACATTACTTATACGATATATGTATAAACATTATAGATTATAAGTATTTATGTCAATTAACGTTACGTATGGTTATCGTTTTGAAAACTTAAGTTAGTAGTTTCAAAATATACTTATAACTTATTGTTATTAATACAAAATGAGATATTAAAACATTCTTAGGTCATGTTAAATATGTATATATACATATATATACACAAACGTATAATTATCATATGTTATATAGTTCGTGATATCATCGGTCAAACTAGACGGTCAAACGTTGTGTAAAACTCTTTTCAAAAACATAAATCTCAACAATTTGGATTGCTTATCATGTTGGTAAGGTTTAATTTATGTAAATATTAATCTTATAAGTATAGAATGATCGAAAAAGTGCGGGTCATTACAGTAAGCTTGTGGATCTCGAATGCCATGACTTAGATTCTGGTCAAGAATCCTGGGCCCCCGGTTACATCTGGTCATTCCTTACTTATTTGATAGCAATGAAGTTTGAGTAGAGTTGTACAACATCTTGCTAAAGATTAACCCGAACTTTCTAAATTTGAAAAATTACTATAAGTGGAAACTTTCCATAAATAGTAACCTTCCGAAAATAGAAATTCTTTAGTGAACCATTACTATCAATATAGTACTATATACTATTGTTTGTTAGGCAATGTCTGATCATACGTTCTATCTCTAGGTTGAGATCTCGGTCACGTCCTTCCGTTCAATTCTTTCGTGTGCTACTAAGGTGAACTTCATAGCCCCACTTTTTACTGTTTCATAACTGTTTTACAACTTTTGGGGTGAGACACATGCTTGCTTTATAACTGTTTTACACTTAGACACAAGTACTAAATTGTTAACTATGCTGTCATGCTTTGATTCATGCTAAATCCCTACCGTAATATCGTCAATTGCTACGTTTAAATGCAAACTTAATTATTGTGAGTAGGCCTATTGAGAGTAACGTCTCTAACCATTCGACCGTTGGTCTTTGGTTACATAATAATGATTCCACGACACTGACAGTACAAGGTGTCATAGGGTAAACTTGTTTAGTAGCGATATTACAAAATGCAGCAACACTTTTAGATTGATATTTCTATATCAATCAACTTTAAACTAAATCTTGTGGTCTAAAACTTTGGATATTATTTATAAACCTGTGAATTTTACTCAACCTTTTTGGTTGACACTTTAAGCATGTTTTGTCTCTGGTGATGATTGAGCTAGCTGTTTGCAACTTTGTGATGATAGATTTGATGCTTGCATGGAGTCCACATCGCATATTATATTTTAGTTCATAAACATTTATTTTACGTTTTAATAATAATGTAAACATGTATTACTGCTTTCGCTGTTTTATTAACAAAGGTTTTATTTAAAAAGTCTCATATAGAGTCGTTCTCGTTTATACAACTGTGTTATGATATGATTGGTCACAATTTCCCCTGGTCCATTTTGAGGGGTGTGACAATTGGTATGGAAATTCTTGTTATAAGATGCGGATGAGTACATGATGATACTTCAATAGATAAATATAGTAATTTGTCAGAGGAATTTAAACCAAGGAGCGACGAAGTTGCTGGTACATATGCTGGTAATATGGTAGAATATAAAAGGTTCTCTGGTAACAATAAAAGAGCATGCATATAAATCAAGGTAATAATAAGGTTGTTTCGAACGAAAAGTCGAAGTTGACTTGCTGGAGCTGTGACAAAATTGGCTAATTTGGAAAAGGGATTGAAAAGTTATTTTCGGTAATAACGACGCCAAAGGAGTTAGCACAGATACGTGTCAAACGTTTGTTCAGGTTCCCAGAGTTTTTCAGGTGCATAACTATAGGCATTAATATTTTCTTTCGTAGATGAAGTGCGGTTGGTTCATCCTCTCGATTGAGGTGTTTTCAAGGATCATGAAAGGTTTGAACGCAGATTGTAATCGTCAAGATACAAATGAGGTTTAAGATGAAATCAAGAGGCAAACTTGAAGAATTGTTTAGTTTCATATGTTATAATCAATATTTTAATTCATTTTAATTGTCTAATGTTGGTAGTCCTCAGTTGATAGTCCACAGTTAGCAATTCAATAATTCATATATAGTTTAATTTATAATATTCGGATTAATTAATACATATCGTGACCCGTGTACATGTCTCAGACTCGATCACAACTCAAAGTATATATATTATTTGAGAATCAACCTCAACTCTGTATAGAGAACTTGATCATTACTGCATATAGAGTGTCTATGGTGATTCTAAATAATATATATAGATTTGTCGATATGATATGTCAAAACCTTGTATACGTGTCCCGATATTTAAAGTGCGTAAAATAAATAACAGAAATTAAATGACGATAAATAAAATTGCGAGAATTAAAATTGCGATAAATAAAATGCGATAAAATAAAAGGTAATACGGAATTAACAGTTCGCTAGGAACAGTTAGCTAGAAACAGTTAGCGTGGATTCTTAACAAAAATTTTCATAGTTAGTTTGTTTGTTTCTAATAAATTTTATTTTGTCCAATATTTTCTTCATTATGCCACTTGTTGGATTATGATAAATCAAAATCCCAATATGAAATTGGATGAAAATGGTTATTCTGTGGTGAATGGATTCGTATATCGGTGGATGTAAGTAGGATAGTAAACGACTGTTGAATCAGCTTCGAAGAATATACAGTGTAACTTATTAATGCGAAATCTAAATATTCCTCGGGTATTACCTACCCGTTAAAATATTTTCACCATTAACAGTTTGTACAAAAGAATTTTTAATTACAATCTTTATGAAAATATATTTACATATATATTTTCTTCAGATATAATCACAGATTTAATGAGTTAATATGATATTAAACTCATTTGATTTACCGTTAGAACACGAATGTATAATCTCTAAAACATTAGAGATTACATAATTGTCATGACGAATGAAGATAAATGATGTAAAATGATTCGTAGAACGATAATTATACTCGAGGTACAGAATGAGATATTGAGGCATGGATTACTGGTGCTGTTACTGATGGTACTGTTGGTGCCGATGATGTTGCTGAAGCTGGTAGATTTTGCACCATATTCTCTAAATTGATTACTCGAGCGCGAAGTTCGCTAACTTCTTCTATTATTCCGGGATGATTGTCGGTCGGAACGAGCGGATGAAAAAGGTTTAGAATTTTAGATAGTACATAATCATAGCGAGATGTTCAGGAAATGATGGTGAAAATGGTGTTTTGGATAGGTTCGCCGGTAAATGCTTCAGGTTCTTTGCCAAGAGGTGAATTTGGTTGATGGAAAGGATCACCTTCTCCGCGTCTCCATTGATTAAGTCGACTACGAACCCATCAGATGAATTGGGGATGACTGATTGGTTGGTTCATTCTGGTGACACTGTTTTCGGAGCTCGAGTGGAACTCCATATCGGAATAGCTGTCGGAATAACTATCGGAATAGCTATCGGAATATGAAGACTCGAACTGGTTAAGGGATTCCTCTCGTACGATTAGATGAAGGATTTTCGATAAGAAATAAATTATAGGATGTAGATTAGTACTCTGCAGTACATAAGTTACATATGTATATATAATACTTAAAATCCCATAAGTTTCGGAGGAATCTACGGAAGCTGTCAAGCAAAGTCTACAGTAGTAGATACGCTACGATGTGAATTAGTAGATACGCTAAGATATGATTTTTTGTCTACACACTATTCATGCAATCAATGCAGTAAAATGTATCTAGACTAAGAATGATAACCAAGTGATTCCTTAAGAATGATAAGCAGGTAATTTTTGACACGAAATGATAAGCAAAGCTTTTGATATGCAGACACGGTCGAAGTCCAGACTCACTAAGGCATCTAAACAACTATCAGTTAGACACACTAATGCAAGACCTGGTTCGCTAAGACCACCGCTCGGATACCACATGTCATACCTCATCCAAAATCTTCCTGAACGAATACAATAACATCTGGTACCATCGCGATGAACTCACGCCTATATGCCATGAACGACTCCATGTAATGCCTCTAAAATGAGTAAATGCACAGCGAAATATTTCTTTCATACCTGAGAATAAACATGCTTTAAAGTGTCAATCAAAAGGTTGGTTAGTTCATAAGTTTATTATAAACAATAAAATTCAACATTTTGATAGACCACAAGATTTCATATTTACATTTCTCATAAACATACGTCCCATGCATAGAGACAAAAATATCATTCATATGGATTGAACACCTGGTAACCGACATTCACAATATGCATATAAGAATATCCCCATCATTCCGGGATCCTCCATCGGACATGATATAAATTTCGAAGTACTAAAGCATCCGGTACTTTGGATGGAGCTTGTTGGGCCCGATAGATCTATCTTTAGAGTTCGCGTCAATTAGGGTGTCTGTTCCCTAATTCTTAGATTACCAGACATAATAAAAAGGGGCATATTCGATTTCGATCATTCAACCATATAATGTAGTTTTGATTACTTGTGTCTATTTCGTAAAAACATTTATAAAAATTGCGCATGTATTCTCAGCCCAAAAATATAAAGGTAAAAAGGTAAATGAAACTCACGCATATAAATATTGTAAAACATTTAATAAAGCATTTGCATGTATTCTCAGCCCCAAAAATGTAAAGAGTAAAAGGGGATCAATGAAACTCACCATAATGTATTTTGTAGTAAAAATACATATAACGACATTGAAGAAAAGTAGGGTTGACCTCAGATTCACGAACCTATATCATTCGTATATATATTAAAATATATAATCATAACTGAACAAATTTATTTATTATATCTTAATTTATATATTATGTATATTTACTTTGTATATACATTTAAAATGATTAAGATTTATATAGTTAAATATCCCTGTTCATATACATATTCGTTTAGTGTTATATTAAAAATCAATAGTTTGTTGTTTGTAAATATTTATACAAATAATATTAATAGGTTTGATATATATATAGTTATGTAAAATATTGATATAATTATAGTATATATAATAAGTTTATTTTATGTACAAAGTATTTATCTACTTAAAAGATAGTTTTTGATAATACTAATGAATTACTAATGATAATATTAATAATAACGTTATTAATAATAATAATAATAATGATGTTGTTAACATTGATACGTATAATAATAATAATAGAAATCTTATTAATAATGATAATATTAGTAATCATGATAATAATAATACATATTGATAATAATGGTATTAATGATAATCCTAGTACTCTTAATAATATTATTTATTTTAGTATTGTAATAATAATAATAATAATAATAATAATAATAATAATAATAATAATAATGATAATAATAATAATAACTAATAATAATAATAATTATAATACATAACAATAATAATAATGATAATAATAATAAATAAAAATAATAATATAATAATGGTATTAGTAATAATAGAAATAATAAAATAGCTACCTTAATGTAACAAGCCCTTAAAAAATAAATGCCTTTGCAAAGAATTGAATTCGAGACCTCTCGCTTACCAATAACACCCCTTAACCATGGCTCCAGTTCTGTTTTTACTGATTAATACTAGTCTTTGTTTTATTTACCCCCTTTTACTTTCATTTCGGCCCAACAGGAGGAAATGGATTCGGCCCAACATAACTGAATAGAAGTTCGGCCCAGCAAACAAATCAAGGACCAATCCATGTTTAATGTTGATAAAAATATTTGCAGTAGCCAAGATTCGAACTCAAGACCACTCGTTAACCAAACACACTCTAAACCATTCCACTATTTGTGCTTTTCTGATTTAATACCCAACTTGTATCTTAATATATAATATTTTTATATGTTTTCATCATCTTCTTATAAAATAAAATCTCTGTATTCTTGCTTCTTCTTCTCATTATCGTAATCCTGGCTTCATACTTCATTATTCATAATCAAAATCATAATTATCATTATCATAATTTAATCGTCATCTTCTACATCTAAACCTTACATGCGATTATCACTTCATCACCATTAACATCATCATTCTATCATGTTATTAACTATCATCATATCATTATTAATTATCATCACTTTCATAACCGAGGGTCATAATCGTTTAACATAAAATCACGATCATTACTTATAATTGTTGTTATTGTACCTTCGTCATCATCATTCGAAGCCTTCTCATCGTCCTCACCAAAACTGAATCGAGTTACAGTAGATTTATAGCAGTAGTAATAGTTCAAAATAGAAAGATAATAAACGTAACAGGTGCAGGTTTTGATGAAGTTAATTTTAGCGAAAAGAATAGGAACAGAAAAGGAATCGGAATGGGTGTTGGTTTTATTTATCGAAGCAGAAGTTAGTAACAGGAAACAAAAATAGTTGTCAAGTGTAGATACTCAAGATAGACGACTACTATACTTCTAAAGTAATTGGGTTTGATTTGGTACAAGGTATTTTCGAATGGCTGTGAAGGCAGAAACAAAAATATAAATTTTACGCAGGCATTCACCATCATTCTTAATTCATAGCATCATCTTTATCAATATGAACGGGCATCATCTCATATCATCAAATTATCACCATTAACATCGACTTCATCATCTTCTCATTCCTCCATCATCATCTTCATTATCATTGACATATCATCATCATTTAGCTCACCATCATTTGTCATCATTGTAACAGCAAACCTGAAGAAGAAAGTGGATAACAGGTTGATCATTTGGAGACGATTTAAAACTGAAACAGGTACTGTAGCATCGTTCTCTTTTTCATCGTATAGTCTTTGTTTGAACAGCGGACACGAGTAGTGACAATAAGATTCATCGTTTTCGAGTGGGTTGGTTCTTGAGCTGTAAACAGGTACTGTACGAATCTAGAAAGTGGGTTGCTTTATGGTGGTTCACGATGAGAAGAGGTGATCAAGGTGGTGGTTTAGAGGTGGTTAGCTGTGGTAATCGCCAAGGGTGGTGGCGGACATGGTGATGGGTGTTACATGGTGTCACGGTTAGGTGAATGATGGTGTGGCGATGGTCCGCTGGTTTTGTGAAAACTATTGATGTTTTTTTTTTTTTTACAATGGGGATTATGAGAGAGAGAAGAGAGATGGACGGGAGAGATATCGTGATCATGGTGGTTCAAGGGTGGGAGACCGGGATGGTTATGGTGGTCGTGGTGATGAAGCTTTGGTGTTAGATGTCTAATGAAGATGAAGGAGTTTCAGTATATATCCTCTCTATTAGTTTATATATGTAATATATATATATATATATATATATATATATATATATATATATATATATATATATATATATATATATATATATATATATATATATATATATATATATATATATATATATATATATATATATATATAGGTAATTTTTATATTATTTATAATTCATGTGGACATGAATTGGAAGGGTAAAGTGACTAACACCGTGCTCAAATAGTATTTATTAACATCTCGTGAAAATTGGTTGGTGTATTCTGCAGACAGTTTTCACAGGTATCATTTCGTGTCCAATGCTAAACAGTTAACGTATAAACGTGTTCCTAAAAATCCCAAATTTTTAGATTAAATGTATTTAATTATTTCACTCATTAACTGTTTGAAACCTGATCAAAAAGGTTCGAACAATATTTATTTTCTGTTCCAATTTATATATACGGAGTACTAATATTCAAACTTAAAAAGGTAAAAATATATTTAACAAATCTAAGATCTTTGTAATCAATTTACAGTTCAACTTTTATTTCAATCTTTCATGAACAAGTACTATATCTATATTAAAACTAACAAAATGTCGACCGAGTGTTACTAACGTTTACTAATTAAGCTCGAAATCATTTATTTTTAATATATTCACATTCTATATATAAACAGTTTTAAAAATAGCAAGTTTAATTGCTAAACAAATATATTATATATTTTTTAAGCAAGTAGATTTAATATAACTTTATATATTTACAAGTAATATTTATATACATAATTATATATAACTATATATTTATAGTTTCCATTACGTCGCATATTATTTTACATATTTAATTCTAACAGTTTAATCATATATTATTTCAATAATATCTATATACATCTATTTATATAGTTGTTCGTGAATCGTCGGGAATAGTCGAAGCGTAATTGAGTACATGAACACAATTCAAAGTTTTTGAAAACATCAACATTACAGACTTTGCTTATCGTGTCAAAACTATATAAAGATTAAGTTTAAATTTGGTCAGAAATTCCCGGGTCATCACACTATGACCATTTCTTTTACACTTGTTTCAAAATTTGGTGCAGAACCCCGAGTGATACTTTTCACACCTTTTGCATAGCTGTTTCTGATTGTTGTTTTTGCGATTGTTATTGTTGTTGGGATGATTATTGTAGTTGTTGTTGTTGTTGTTGTTTTGCCGTTTGTTGTAGTTGCGATTGATGTTGCGATTGTTGGGATAGTTGTTGTTGTTTTGGTGACTCTTATCACCATTTTCCTCCCACTTTCTTTTGACTAGCTTCACGTTGGCCTCTTCGGCCGCCTGTTCTTTAATTCTTCCCTCAATCTGGTTCACTAGTTTGTGAGCCATTCTACATGCCTTTTATATGGAGGCAGGCTCGTGTGAACTTATATCTTCTTGGATTCTCTCCGGTAACCCTTTCACAAATGCGTCGATCTTCTCTTCCTCATCTTCGAACGCTCTCGAACACAATAGGCACAATTCTGTGAATCGTCTTTCGTACGAAGTAATATCGAATCCCTGTGTTCGTAACCCTCTAAGTTCTGACTTGAGCTTATTGACCTCGGTTCTGGGATGGTACTTCTCATTCATCAAGTGATTGAATGCTGACCACGGTAGCGCGTAAGCAGCATCTTGTCCCACTTACTCTAGATAGGTATTCCACCATGTTAACGCAATACCTGTGAAGGTATGCGTAGCGCACTTCACTTTGTCTCCTTCAGCACACTTACTTATGGCAAAGACCGAATCAACTTCTCGGTCCACCGTTTCAATCCGATTGGTCCTTCGGTCCCATCAAATTCTGAAGGTTTGCAGGCAGTGAATTCCTTGTAGGAGCATCCTACACGATTTCTTGCGCCGTTAACTGTATTGCTAGATTTAGAGTTATTGTTGGTATGTAGCGCGGCCTGTACTGCGGCTATGTTTGAAGCAAGAAAGACACGAAATTCCTCTTCGCTCATATTCAAGGTGTGTCGAGTAGTCGGTGCCATTTCCTTTAAAATAGTCAAATGAAACAAGTTAATCATACAGAATATTAAGAGTAGTCAATAGTATCTCGTAGCATAATATGAACTCATTTATAAAAGCTTTTTCTTCATATTAGCGTTTTATAAGTTTAAATTCGGGTACTACCTACCCGTTAAGTTTATACTTAGTAGCTAATATACAATTCAACTACTACAATTCCATATGAAAAACTTGATTATAATAATATATCACATACAAATATTCTTCAAACTTACAACTTTGCTATATTACATATAACATGAAATATAGTACACTATGATACAGGACAGTTTTGAAGATAAATCTAGTTAATACGCAAGTTGTTCAGCAAAGGAAATAAATGTGACAACCCGGAAATTTCCAACCAAATTTAAACTTTAATCTTTATATGTTTTCGACACCGGAAATTTCCAACCAAATTTAAACTTTAATCTTTATATGTTTCCGACACGATAAGCAATATTTGTTAAGTTAAATTTCAAGAATTTTAAACTATGTTCATACATTCATTCAACCTCGACCAGGATCCAACAATTCACGAACCATTAAACGAATATGATTATATATGTATATGTGTATATATATTATAACTTGAAACGTAAACAAAATGTTAGATTAAATACTTTATATGATTGTATCTGTTTCAAAATGTTTGTCAATGGAATTAGAAGATAAGATCAAATGATTGAATTATCAGATATATTGAATTATGATTACAAGTCTCTATTGAAAGGCCCACGTTAATTTGAGAAATCTTTCCATTTTAACAATATTCGGAAAATGGTAAAGTGATTTATAAATAAGAACAAATTGTCAATCATTGAGAACTAGACAAAGGATAGTGGAAGATTGAATCTCATAAAGACTCGATTGATCTATTTAGTTTCAAATGTACAAAAACGTTTTCAGTTTAAAAAGAACTTTATTATTAAAACGTATATAACTTTTATAAATATCTAGAACCACTTTTGACAACTCATTACTTAACTAGTATGATAAAGATAACGATATTTATATTTTATTTTATTAAATATATATAACGATTTAAATTAATATTATATATATTTATACGCGTATTATACGTACATAGTTTTATACTTTTACTATACTTAAACTTTACCTTTACTTTATTTTTACTTTACTTTAACTTTAATAATTCACTTTAATAATTCATACTTTAATAATTCACTTTAATAATTCATACTTTAATAATTCACTTTAATAATTTATACTTTAATAATTCAATTTAATAATTCATACTTTAATAATTCACTTTAATAATTCAAAAATCTATTATAAATAGAATTCAATAGGTTTCATTATTTCATAGAAATTTGAAAATATTTTTCTCTAAACTCTTTCAATCGATTTACATATATATATATTTACTCCGTATTATTTCAAGATATTATTATTATACATAAAATATTATGACGGAGTGCTGTCCGAGTGATTTCGAAATTGTTTTTCGAGTAGGATAGGATTAAGGAAATTATGGGTTATAGCTATGGAGGTGATTGAGTATGGTTCATGGGTATGCTCGTGAGGTCAATATAGTGTTTATCATTTCCGCTGCGTCTATGTACCTTTCCTGCAATATTGAATCTCAATATTCATACGTGAGTACTCATAATTTAACTTTTACATACTAATAGTGTATCCCTGACTAGTGCTCGAGTATTTAGGATTATGCATGCTTGTACTTTTGATATTGCCCTTAGACAGGTTAGGTTGAATCTTGAATTAGTTACACTTGCGGTTGAGATAAGGTATAAGATATGCATGTCCTTGGAAAGCCAGCGAAAAATTAAGAACTTTTCCTTTATATATCGAATGGTTTCGATGAACGGATTAGAAGTTATAATCAATTGAATTTTCGATATTTTTATTAAAAATGATTATTATTATCGTCATTTTTATCATCGTTCTAGTTTTATCTTATTATTATCATTATTATTATCTTTATCAATAAAAGGGATTTATCATTAAAAATTGTTATTTTTTTTTAATATTACTATCGTTATTATCGTTAAAATTATAATTAGTATTATTATTATTATCCAATTATTATTATTATTATTATTATTAGTATTATTATTATTATTATCCTTATTAATATATATATATATATCATTATTTAAATATGGTTATTGTTATTGTTATTATTATTATTACTATATTATCATTAAGATAATTATTAGTATTATCGTTAATAATGTTATAGTAACTATCATTATTAATATTAGTGTAATTAAGACAAATATTTGTAACACCTAATTATTTTGATTACTATTATTATCATTATTATGAACACGATATAAAAGACGATTAAAAGCTATTAAACGAAACGATTAGGAAATAATGAGTAAGAGTATCATGATGAAATTAAAATATTATAAGATACTGATTTAGATAAAATTATCGTTCTTATTATTTTTATCATTACTATTATTATTAAAAGTATCGTTAGTATTAAAACTATCAATTTAACAAAAATTATCATTTTAATAAAAATGTCATTGTTACTATAAAATATCATTATTATTATTATTTTAAATAGAATTATTATTTTAAAGATAATATTAAAAATTATCGTAAATATTAAAGTTATCATAATTAAAATTATTGTTTTATCATAATGTCATCTTAGTAATTATAAATATTGATATTTTTATAATAATAATTATTATTACAAAATAATACAACTTTTACTTACTATCATTATAGATATTATTTTATCAAATAAATATGTGATACAAACATATTTTACTACGTGTAATAACTTACTTTAATAATATCTATCATATTATCTTTATGATATTAAATGAACCCTATAAATTTTATTACTTAATATATATAAAAGTATATTTTATTATATAAATTTAATATAAAATTTTATTTATTACTAAATAAATTATATTATTTACTCTAATAAATCTTTTAAAAATATTTAAAAATATAAAATGACGATATTTAAACTATATATTAATCATGTATAGATTTTTGGAAATTATTTTGAGTCAAATTTACTTTTGTTGACTTTTACATATTAGTCTCGAGCATTAGGATTGTGGTACACTATGACTTGACCTAATTTGTTAGACAAATATTGACCAACACATAAATATATATATAATTAATTTAGGTTCGTGAATCCGAGGCCAACCTTGCACTTGTTCAATGACGTTATATGTATTTTTACTACGAAATACAGTATGGTGAGTTTCATTTGCCTTTTTACCCTTTATATTTTTGGGACTGAGAATACATGCGCTTTTATAAATGTTTGACGAAATAGACACAAGTAATTGAAACTGCATTCTATGGTTGAATTATCGAAATCGAATATGCCCCTTTTTATTAAAGTCTGGTAATCTAAGAATTAGGGAACAGACACCCTAATTGACGCGAATCCTAAAGATAGATCTATTGGGCCTAACAAACCCCATCCAAAGTACCGGATGCTTTAGTACTTCGAAATTTATATCATGTCCGAAGGAGGATCCCAGAATGATAGGGGATATTCTTATATGTATCTAGTTAATGTCGGTTACCAGGTGTTCACCATATGAATGATTATTTTTGTCTCTATGCATGGGACGTATATTTATGAGAACTGGAAATGAAATTCTTGTGGTCTATTAAAATGATGAAAATAAATGATTATGATAAACTAATGAACTCACCAACCTTTTGGTTGACACTTTAAAGCATGTTTATTCTCAGGTGTTAAAGAAATCTTCCGCTGTGCATTTGCTCATTTTAAAGATATTACTTGGAGTCTTTCATAGCATATTTCGAAGAACGTTGCATTCGAGTCATTGAGTTCATCAAAGATTATTATTAAATCAATTTATAGTTGGATAGTGGATATTATGAAATGGTATGCATGCCTGTCAATTTTCGATGTAAAGAAAGTTTGTCTTTTAAAAACAAATGCAATGTTTGTAAAATGTATCATATAGAGGTCAAATACCTCGCAATGTAATCAACTATTGTGAATCGTTTATAATGTATATGAACGGGTCCTTTCAGTTGGTATCAGAGCGGTGGTCTTAGCGAACCAGGTCTGCATTAGTGTGTCTAACTGATAAGTCGATAGGATGCATTAGTGAGTCTGGACTTCGACCGTGTCTGCATGTCAAAAGTTTTGCTTATCATTTTATGTCAAAAATTAACTACTTATCATCCTCAGGAAATTACCTTCTTATCATTTTTAGTCTAAGACACGTCTTGCTGCATTGATTGCATGAATAGTGTATATAGCAAAAATTCATATCTTAGCATATCTGCTAAATCATATCTTATCGTATCTGTTACTTTAAACTTTGCCTGACATATCCCGCAAAGTCCTCCGTAATCTACGAAATCTTTTGATCTATATATATATATATATATATATATATATATATATATATATATATATATATATATATATATATATATATATATTCTATGTAATTAGAATACCATCCGTTAGCCAAAATCATTTCATATCGAAAAAAAAATCCTTTATCCAATCGTACGAAATGGAATTCGTCATCAGTTCAAGTCACTCAGATTCCGAAATGGAATCCCATTCAAGCTCCGAAAGCAGTGTGACCGGAATAGATCAACCAATCAGTCATCACCTATTCTGGATGAATTGGGGATGGGTTCGTAGCCTCCTCAATCATTGGAGACAAGAAGAAGGTGATCCCTTCCATCCACCACATTGCCCTCTTGACGAAGAACCTGAAGCACTTACCGGCGAACCTCTCTGAAACACCATTTTCTCGCTCATTTCCAGAGTATCTCATCACAATTATATATTACATCAAATTTTAGATTTTATTTATCCGCTCATCCGAACCGACAATCACCCCGGTGTAATAGAAGAAGTCAACAAGCTTCGCGCTCAGGTAGTAGCTTTGGAGAATATGGTGCAGAGATTACAAACACCAGCAGCAGAATCAGCAGCATAACTAGTACCACCATCATCAACGCCAACAGTACCATTACCACCTCCAACCACAACCGCGTCGTAAACCTCAACTTCACAATCTGTCCCACGAGCATCAACGTCATACGCACCATAGATACCAAGGAGTACCAACAACAATAACTGATGAAGTATTAATTCATAACTTCATTGGAGAAACATTCCGCGGCGATTATGTAATCTCTAAAGTCTTAGAGATTATCTAATCTAGTCCTAACCATAAATCAGTTAAGCGAACCAAAATGATAGAAGGAAGAGTAGAAACCCTGACAAAAATAGTGTGTGATTAACAAGCTAAACTTGCTTTACCAACAGCATCAATAGTACCGTCAGCGTTACCAGCATCGTCAGTATAGTCAACATCCGTATCAACAACACCGATAACATCACAAACTCCGTCAGTTCAAGAATCACTGTGGACATCATTACGAATCAATAACGTGTCTATTGTATAAACGAGTTATGAAGAATTAACTCATTCCCTCTGAAGAAATTATATGTATATTATATATATATTTTGAAATAAATCTTTCTGTGCTAAGCTATTGTGTGTGAATCTTAAGTACTCGGTTAATTCATATTACAAATATGCAATAATGTACGTCCTTCGGCCGCAACTTAACCAGCGTTAACTACAATCTCTGTCGCAATTCAACAAATTCCAATTCATAATAAATCAAGTGTATATTTGATTTTACACTTTCATCATCGATGTACCCGAAACTTTTCAGATAACATCATTCGTACTTTGCAAAATTCACAAGAATTTCACGAACCAAACATCATACATCAACAAATAACGAAGTATTGACTCATAATTTCAATGTCATTAAAGAAATACTGCGTAAAAGTTATGTACTTTTTAAAGCCTTTAGGGAATATTCAATTCTAGTTTCAACCGTAAATCAAATGAGTTTAATTTAACATTAACTCATTAAATCTATGTTACATCTGAAGAAAATATACATATATATATTTTCATAAAGACTGTAATAAAATTCTTTTGTACAAAATATTAATTGTGAAATTTTTTTTAATGGGTAGGTAATACCCGAGAGATATATAAATTCACAATTAATATGTTACATTCTTCGAATCTGATTCAGCAAATCATCCATTATACTCCCTACTTTCATAACAATATACATTCTTTTATAGAAATCAAAACAACCATACTCATTCAAAATTTAATTACATATTCTAATTTTGAAATCTCAAAATTCAACTTGAGATATGACCAAAATCATCACTCTTAGATCCTTACATCTTTCACAAGCTATATTTTGACTTCAAAACTATATTAGAATATCAAATGTATGTTAACGATTACAATCTGTGTTCAAACCCTTCAAAAATTTCTGAAGACACTTCGAATAATGAGCAATCGAGATGATGATCCAACCACATGTTACCCACAGTTATGTACCCGAAAAACTCTTGAAACCAAAGTAAAAATTTAAACAACGTATCCACATCAAATTCTTTGGCATTTATTAGCAAAAATAACTTTGCGACTTCTATTCAAAGTAGCCAGTTTTGTCACAGCTCCAGCAAGTCAACTTCGACTTTTCAGTCAGACTAACCTTATTATAACCTTGAGATATACACCATCGTTACCAGGGAACCTTTTACATTCCACCACATTATTAGCATATGTACCAACAACTTCATTACCCTTTGACTTTAGCCTCTCCAAAAAGTCATTATAATTATTCATTGAAACTCCATCATTTACTCATTCGCATCTTGTAATGAGAATTGCCATACGAATCATTGAGAATTAGCAATCAGTATTTTGAAATCTCGCAGCATGTCTACGCCAACAGTTATATGTGTATATATAATGTCTATCTTCTGGACTTAATTTGAATGTGAAGTTTCTGAAAAACACTCCGAACTACGAATTGGTTCTCCAAAAATGGAAAAAATGCTGATGAAGCAGCAAAAACTATAAACGACTTTAAACGGTAAAAGTTGGATGATAATGATGAAGTGTGCTAGCAAAGCACAGAAAAAGAGAAGTTTTAGAACTGGAAAACGGATTGAGCAAAGTAGGAAGGAGGCTGTAGACAAATTACAAAAACTGAACCTGACTTCAAAGGATCCAAATGATTAAGTACCTGCTGAAGTCATTAACGAATACCTTGCTCCTGACTCTAAACCCCTGCGGACAATATTCTTCATCATCCTCTGATATTAGAAATTCTAAAATATCATCATATCTTTCATTATAAATATCCTCCATATTTCTGAAGATATTTTCTTAATTTTTCTTATTTGAAATCAATTACCTCTTCGCGCTATCTGTATTACATTATAAAAGAAACTATTTTAATTTCTAAATTCTGAAACATTCAAGTTTAAAATAGAAATATTTTGAAGTAGTGTTGGGAACTAAAGCATGAATAATATAATATAATGACACTTGATCAATGTGATTATATTACAGTAAGTCATGCTGAGTTTCTAAATGGAACGTGATGATTCACAGATCATAACATCATCATGTGCCATGTTTACGACTCTTGTATTCTATTTAACCTCTAAAATATCAAGAAAATATTTCTTGATGATTCGGCCTTTTCCAAGGTATTCTAGTAATTTGACAAGTCAAGATCGTGCCATCACAATTTCCTTCCTAGAACATTAACAATGTTCATTCCGAAATTCATATCTGTGAATTCTGGACCATTACAAGCGGTGATTAATCGCAAGAAGAAGAAACGAAAGGACAAAACTCCGAAATAGAAATTGGGGTATAAATTGCAGCAAATAAAAGAGAGCATTAACTGTGAATGATAATGATTATAGAAGATAGAAGCAGAGACTTTGAAATATAAGGGAACATATAAAGCCCAATGACAAACCAGAAATTATAAACCATATATCGATGCATATAGCAATATAAAGACACGGGAGAACTAGAAACACTATAAACCCAAGAGTATAGTAGAAGTAAATAGATTCTTCCGGCGGTAGATGAAAAAGAAGAATGACCGATATGAAAGTTAGAAGTATATCGAGAATCAGAACTGGATGGAGCATATTGATGAATACTTTAAAATATGAGTTGAGGGGGAAAGAATAGAAGGTGATAAAACATGACTAGGAACTAGAAATCAATAGATTTAACTCACACAATGGCAGAATAAGTTAATCAAACCCTCTAGTGAATATGTTAAGTTTTTTTTTTTTGATTAATTTAGTCAAACCACAACTAAATCAAGTGTGATTAGATCAACACCTAGAGCTATTATTCACCACCTGGGTGATTTGGACTGAGAGAGAATCGGAGGAGCTCACTAGATCTGAGTGTGTGTAATAAATGAGAGGCTTAACCTAAAATGAAGAACATAAGACTTTATATACCCCTGCTGTTGACTCACCCATACGATCCATTCATCACACGTACGAGTTGGCTTCATAAGCCGTACGCGTGATCACTCACTCGTGTCTTCTCATTTAGGTTGTAATTGTGACTTAGCTCAGCATCAACCGTGCGTATGAGCCTGTCAGCCGTACTAGTGAGGCTTCACTCGTACGTCTGACTAAGTCTAACATAGTCAAACATCTAAATCTCGTTCCTGCAGTTCCTGTAACACATACAAATACAGATAGGATAATAACGATGGTGGCCTGTAAACTGTTGTACCTGCAATGGACGTGGGTAGATGTCTAGGGACTTGCATAAAATGCATCAACAGAAGGTGTGAGTTGTAAGGAAACGAAGGAGGTTAATTTATAAGAAAATCTCCGACAGAATAATTAAAATGGACGACCGCATTTAAAGCGGATCCTAATTCCCTTGATTACCAGAGAGTCAAATCTTATTATGAAGATTTTCTTCAAATCCCTTGAAATCTGGGAATCAATCATATCTACATCAAATGATAAGATGAATCTACACTTACTCATTTCACTCTTCTATGTTAGCTTCATTCGTACTCTTCATATAAATGGATTGTTTATCCAAATTATTCGCTGATGATAAAACTCTAATTTTCAGCCCGTATGCATCATGAAAACATACTTATTATCATTCACGACCTTTCCACTCAAATTTCGGGACGAAATTTCTTTAACGGGTAGGTACTGTGACAACCCGGAAATTTCCAACCAAATTTAAACTTTAATCTTTATATGTTTTCGACACCGGAAATTTCAAACCAAATTTAAACTTTAATCTTTATATGTTTCCGACACGATAAGCAATATTTGTTAAGTTAAATTTCAAGAATTTTAAACTATGTTCATACATTCATTCAACCTCGACCAGGTTCCAACGATTCACGAACCATTAAACGAATATGATTATATATGTATATGTGTATATATATTATAACTTGAAACGTAAACAAAATGTTAGACTAAATACTTTATATGATTGTATCTGTTTCAAAATGTTTGTCAATGGAATTAGAAGATAAGATCAAATGATTAAATTATCAGATATAGTGAATTATGATTACAAGTCTCTATTGAAAGGCCCACGTTAATTTGAGAAATCTTTCCATTTTAACAATATTCGGAAAATGGTAAAGTGATTTATAAATAAGAACAAATTGTCAATCATTGAGAACTAGACAAAGGATAGTGGAAGATTGAATCTCATAAAGACTCGATTGATCTATTTAGTTTCAAACGTACAAAAACGTTTTCAGTTTAAAAAGAACTTTATTATTAAAACGTATATAACTTTTATAAATATCTAGAACCACTTTTGACAACTCATTACTTAACTAGTATGATAAAGATAACGATATTTATATTTTATTTTATTAAATATATATAACGATTTAAATTAATATTATATATATTTATACGCGTATTATACGTACATAGTTTTATACTTTTACTATACTTAAACTTTACCTTTACTTTATTTTTACTTTACTTTAACTTTAATAATTCACTTTAATAATTCATACTTTAATAATTCACTTTAATAATTTATACTTTAATAATTCACTTTAATAATTCATACTTTAATAATTCACTTTAATAATTCATACTTTAATAATTCACTTTAATAATTCATACTTTAATAATTCACTTTAATAATTCAAAAATCTATTATAAATAGAATTCAATAGGTTTCATTATTTCATAGAAATTTGAAAATATTTTTCTCTAAACTCTCTCAATCGATTTACATATATATATATATATATATATTTACTCCTTATTATTTCAAGATATTATTAGTATACATAAAATATTACGACGGAGTGCTGTCCGAGTGATTTCGAAATTGTTTTTCGAGTAGGATAGGATTAAGGAAATTATGGGTTATAGCTATGGAGGTGATTGAGTATGGTTCATGGGTATGCTCGTGAGGTCAATATAGTGTTTATCATTTCCACTGCGTCTATGTACCTTTCTTGCAATATTGAATCTCAATATTGATACGTGAGTACTCATAATTTAACTTTTACATACTAATAGTGTATCCCTGACTAGTGCTCGAGTATTTAGGATTATGCATGCTTGTACTTTTGATATTGCCCTTAGACAGGTTAGGTTGAATCTTGAATTAGTTACACTTGCGGTTGAGATAAGGTATAAGATATGCATGTCCTTGGAAAGCCAGCGAAAAATTAAGAACTTTTCCTTTAGATATCGAATGGTTTCGATGAATGGATTAGAAGTTATAATCAATTGAATTTTCGATATTTTTATTAAAAATGACTATTATTATCGTCGTTTTTATCGTCGTTCTAGTTTTATCTTATTATTATCATTATTATTATCTTTATCAATAAAAGGGATTTATCATTAAAAATTGTTATTTTTTTTATTATTACTATCGTTATTATCGTTAAAATTATAATTAGTATTATTATTATTATCCAATTATTATTATTATTATAATTATTATTAGTATTATTATTATTATTATCATTATTAATATATATATATATATCATTATTTAAAAATGGTTATTGTTATTGTTATTATTATAATTACTATATTATCATTAAGATAATTATTAGTATTATCGTTAATAATATTATAGTAACTATCATTATTAATATTAGTGTAATTAAGACAAATATTTGTAACACCTAATTATTTTGATTACTATTATTATCATTATTATGAACACGATATAAAAGACGATTAAAAGCTATTAAACGAAACGATTAGGAAATAATGAGTAAGAGTATCATGATGAAATTAAAATATTATAAGATATTGATTTAGATAAAATTATCGTTCTTATTATTTTTATCATTACTATTATTATTAAAAGTATCGTTAGTATAAAAACTATCATTTTAACAAAAATTATCATTTTAATAAAAATGTCATTGTTACTATAAAATATCATTATTATTATTATTTTAAATAGAATTATTATTTTAAAGATAATATTAAAAATTATCGTAAATATTAAAGTTATCATAATTAAAATTATTGTTTTATCATAATGTCATCTTAGTAATTATAAATATTGATATTTTTATAATAATAATTATTATTACAAAATAATACAACTTTTACTTACTATCATTATAGATATTATTTTATCAAATAAATATGTGATACAAACAAATTTTACTACGTGTAATAACTTACTTTAATAATACCTATCATATTATCTTTATGATATTAAATGAACCCTATAAATTTTATTACTTAATATATATAAAAGTATATTTTATTATATAAATTTAATATAAAATTTTATTTTTACTAAATAAATTATATTATTTGAAAGGACCCGTCCTAATCCATCCGGACGAAGTCCATATCGATTACAAACGATTCACAACAGTTGATTACATCGCGAGGTAATTGACCTCTATATGATAAATTTTACAAATATTGCATTCGTTTTTAAAAGACAAACTTTCGTTACATCGATAGTTGACAGGCATGTAAAGCATTTCATAATATATCCAAATATAATTGACTTAATAATAATCTTAATGAACTCAACGACTCGAATGCAACATCTTTTGAAATATGTCATGAATGACTCCAAGTAATATCTCTAATATGAGCAAATGCACAGCGGAAGATTTCGTTCGTACCTGAGAATAAACATGCTTTAAAGTGTCAACCAAAAGGTTGGTGAGTTCATTAGTTTATCATAAAGAATCATTTCATAATTTTAATAGACCACAAGATTTCATACTTCCATTTCTCATAATTATACGTCCCATGCATAGAGACAAAAATATAATTCATATGGATTGAACACCTGGTAACCGACATTCACAATATGCATATAAGAATATCCCCATCATTCCGGGATCCTCCTTCGGACATGATATAAATTTCGAAGTACTAAAGCATCCGGTACTTTGGATGGGGCTTGTTGGGCCCGATAGATCTATCTTTAGAGTTCGCGTCAATTAGGGTGTCTGTTCCCTAATTCTTAGATTACCAGACTTAATAAAAAGGGGCATATTCAGTTTCGATCATTCAACCATAGAACGTAATTTCGATTACTTGTGTCTATTTCGTAAAACAGTTATAAAAGTTGCGCATGTATTCTCAGCCCAAAAATATAAAGGGTAAAAAGGTAAATGAAACTCACAATCCAATATTTTGTAGTAAAAATATTCATACGGCGATTCTGAACAATGCAGGGTTGGCTTCGGATTCACGAACCTATATCATTTGTATATCTATTAAAACATATACTCGTAATCCAATAATATTATTTATTATTAATGATGTATTTGTTATATTAATAATTTATAAGTTTCATTATTTATTTATATTTTCACTTTATATACGTAGATACATTAATATAATTAAGTTATGTAATTTAAATATATTTTTGTATATAAAAATCTTTATTTTTATACCTATAATCTTAACAATGTTGTTAAAACTTTTAATTTTAGTAATCATAATTATTTTAATAATGATAATATAGATAATTTTGATAATTATAATAATGGTAGTTTTAACGATAGTAAAATAATAATTTTTGTAAAAATGATGGAAATGTAAAAAAAATCTTTAATAATATCAACACAATTAATGATAATCATATTAGTACTAGTAATGATAATATTTATAATAATACCTATGTTACTATTTATAATAATACTAATAATAATAATAATAGTACTAATTTGTTAACCTTAATAATGATACTAATTTTAATACTAATATTTGACCCTTTAAGCATAAATACTCATTTAGCTATGGTTAAACATATAATCGTATTTATATATGAATGTATATATATATATATATATATATATATATATATATATATATATATATATATATATATATATCTCTAAAGGTAACCATATGTATATATATCTATATATAGATATCTGATTCTTAAATTTATTAAGACAAGTATATATTAATACTATTAATAATTACCATTTAATAATAATATTATTAATAATAATATTATTATTATTGATAAAGATAAATAATAATATGATAATATTAATATTAATAATAATGAAAATTTTAATAGGTTTAAATACTAATAAATCTATCATTTGATATTATCTCTTAATTTTGTCTATAATTATAATAAATATATATTGAAACCAATAATCTCAGGATATAACATTATACCTTAAATATTTTGTTAACGTTAACAATTCTATTCGAATTCATTTATTTTCAAAAAACTCTATATATTTATAATAACAAGTTCTAGTTGTTTTAAATTATCTTAATCACAAAATAGTTCATTAATATATCTCTTTATTGATATGTAGTTATTTACATATATAATTATTTATATATATACATTTGTTTTTACAATTCAAAGGTTCGTGAATCGTAGGCAATAGTCAAGGTCACTTGATTTCATAAAACAGTTCAAAATTTTCAAGACTTAATATTACAGACCTTGCTTATCGTATCGAAATCAAGTAGGATTCAAGTTTAAATTTGGTCGGAAATTCCCGGGTCATCACAGTACCTACCCGTTAAAGAAATTTTGTCCCGAAATTTGAGTGAGGTCGTCATAGCTAACAATAAATTTGTTTTCCTGACTAATATGAGCTGATAAATAGAGTTTTATCATTATTGAATAATGAAGATAAAATAATTCGATTATTCGAAGAGCACGAATGAAACTATCATGAGAGAGGTCCCAACGGGCATCGTCCACCTTCGCCCAAAAAAACTTGCCCAAATTTTTAGCCGTTAGTAAAATAATAAAAAAAATTCCAACGGCTATCCCAACGGTCATTTTTACACTATATAAACACCAACAATATACTTCATTTTATACACTCAAACATATATTTCTTTTATATTTCCATCTTTCTCAAGATCAAGATCAAACACTCCCAAACTGCAAAATGTTAACACTTCCCCCAATGATTATTTCATTCGATGTTCATTACGGAGGTGATTTCCGTAATCAAATGAAGGAATATGAGTGGGGCGACAGTATTTCGTTTGAAGATATCGACATTCGTGATGTTGGTTTACAAGATTTGCTATCCCTTCTGAAGGAAAAAGTTCCGTGTGAATTCACGTCTGTGTTCTTTTATAGAGACGATTATGATGCGGATTGTAGGGCAAGTTTTCTGTGTACCGATGATCAATGGTACTTTATAAAAGATACCTTTGAAGATCGCGGTAAACGCATTTCTTTGTATGCGGTTCTTGAAGATGAAGAGACATTGGGTTATCGTTACCTCGATGAATCAGTTGAAGCAGCAGTTGAGGCATCAAGAAAAATACCGATGTCTCCAGAGTACCTCACGGATGGTGAAATGACTGGTGAACGCTACTTTGCAGATGACAATTGACGACGACGAGTAGTTTGATTGTAATCTTTTAATTTTTAATTGTCGTGATGTTTTAATTTTTATTTTTTTTTTATTATTGTAATTTCAGTGTTGTTGTCGAGTTTAATATCTTCCTTTATGTTTCGGAGCTCTTCGTCCTTTTAATCTCCTCTCGATCTCTAGTAAAACGAGTAATGGTCTGGAATTTGTAAGTATGGAGTTTCGAATGAATTTGATGTTATAATCAAGAAAGAACGTAATAGCACGATTTGATTCGTCAAATTACCAGAATCATTGAGAATAGAGCTATCAAGAATATACTTTCTTGATATGTTCTGAAGTTAATTAGAATGAAAAAGTTATGTAACATGACACAAGATGATGGTATGATCTACTGTGAACCATCATGTCCCATTAGAACTCAGCATGACTTACTGTAATATAATCACGTTGATCAAGTGTCATTATATTATACTAACTCATGCATCAGTTCCCAACATTATTTCAATAACAATCATATTTTAAGTTCGAAAGTTTATAGAATATAGAAACTAACCGTTTCTATATGATGTAACACTGATATCATGAAGAGATTAATGATTTCAGATAAGAATACTTATGGAAATATCTTCAGAAATATGGAGGATATTTATAATGAAAGATACGATGATATATTGGAATTTCTAAGTTCGATGGTTGATGGAGAAAGATTTTCCGCAAGATTTTAACCTGACTTCGGAGCAAGATATTCTCTAAAGATTTCATCGGATCCAGAATTACCTGGATTCTTTGAATATAGGGTTTGGCCCTTGTATTTATCATTGATCTCCTTCATGGTTAGCTCAATCTGTTTTTCAGTTCTAACTTTTCTGAGCTTTTCCAACATACTATTCTTTATCATCAAACTTTCGATGATTATGGTCGTTTACGGTTATCTACAATTTCTGCTGCTTCATTCAACTTTTTCAACATTCAGATTATTGATTTGTGACTGAGTGCTTTTCATAATTTCAGAATGAGAGATCATAATTATAAGAGATAAATGTCATACATATAACTGTTGATGTAGATATGCTGTGAGTTTTCAAAGTACTGATTGCTGATTCCCGGTAATTGGTATGGCAGTTCTCGTTACAAAATGCGGATGAGAATATGATAGGGTTTCAATGAATAAATATAATGATTCGTCAGGGAGATTTAAACCAAGAAGTAACGAGGTTGCTGGTATGTCTGCTGGTAATATGGTGGAATATAAAAAAAAAATTTCGGTATCAAAAGGGTAATCGTATATATCAGGAGTATAGTAAGGCTACTTCGAATGAAAAGTCGAAGTTGACTTGCTGGAGCTGTGACAAAATTGGCTACCTTGAAAAGGGATCGCAAAAATTATTTTTGCTAATAAATGCCAAAGGATCTGACGCGGCTACGTGTTAAACTTTTGCTCAGTTGCCGAGAGTTTCTCAGGTGCATAACTATATGCATAAACCTTTTCTTCCGTAGATGAAGTACGGTTGATTCATCCTATCGATTGAGGTGTTTTCAAGAATCATGAAAGGTTTGAACACAGACTGGAATTGTCAAGATACAAATGAGGTTTAAGATGAAATCAAGTGGCAACTTGAAGAATTATTTAGTTTCATATGTTATAATTAGTATTTTAATTCATTTTAATTGTTCAATGTTATTCGTCCACAGTTAACAGTTCAATAATTTATATACAGTTTAGTATATAATATTCGAAGTAATTAATACGTGTCGTGACCCGTATACATTGAAATGTCCCGTTCTTATTGATTAAAAACGTTCCATATTAATTGATTTCGTTGCGAGGTTTTGACCTCTATATGAGACATTTTTCAAAGACTGCATTCATTTTTAAAACAAACCATAACCTTTATTTCATGGATAAAGGTTTTAAAAAGCTTTACGTAGATTATCAAATAATGATAATCTAAAATATCCTGTTTACACGCGACCATTACATAATGGTTTACAATACAAATATGTTACAACAAAATAAGTTTCTTGAATGCAGTTTTTACACAATATCATACAAGCATGGACTCCAAATCTCGTCCTTATTTAAGTATGCGACAGCGGAGGCTCTTAATAATCACCTGAGAATAAACATGCTTAAAACGTCAACAAAAATGTTGGTGAGTTATAGGTTTAACCTATATATATATATATCAAATCATAATAATAGACCACAAGATTTCATATTTCAATACACATCCCATACATAGAGATAAAAATCATTCATATGGTGAACACCTGGTAACCGACATTAACAATATGCATATATAAGAATATCCCCATCATTCCGGGACACCCTTCGGATATGATATAAATTTCGAAGTACTAAAGCATCCGGTACTTTGGATGGGGTTTGTTAGACCCAATAGATCTATCTTTAGGATTCGCGTCAATTAGGGTGTCTGTTCCCTAATTCTTAGATTACCAGACTTAATAAAAAGGGGCATATTCGATTTCGATAATTCAACCATAGAATGTAGTTTCACGTACTTGTGTCTATTTTGTAAATCATTTATAAAACCTGCATGTATTCTCATCCCAAAAATATTTGATTTTAAAAGTGGGACTATAACTCACTTTCACAGATTTTTACTTCGTCGGGAAGTAAGACTTGGCCACTGGTTGATTCACGAACCTATAACAATATATACATATATATCAAAGTATGTTCAAAATATATTTACAACACTTTTAATATATTTTGATGTTTTAAGTTTATTAAGTCAGCTGTCCTTGTTAGTAACCTACAACTAGTTGTCCACAGTTAGATGTACAGAAATAAATTGATAAATATTATCTTGAATCAATCCACGACCCAGTGTATACGTATCTCAGTATTGATCACAACTCAAACTATATATATTTTGGAATCAACCTCAACCCTGTATAGCTAACTCCAACATTCACATATAGAGTGTCTATGGTTGTTCCGAAATATATATAGATGTGTCGACATGATAGGTCGAAACATTGTATACGTGTCTATGGTATCTCAAGATTACATAATATACAATACAAGTTGATTAAGTTATGGTTGGAATAGATTTGTTACCAATTTTCACGTAGCTAAAATGAGAAAAATTATCCAATCTTGTTTTACCCATAACTTCTTCATTTTAAATCCGTTTTGAGTGAATCAAATTGCTATGGTTTCATATTGAATTCTATTTTATGAATCTAAACAGAAAAAGTATAGGTTTATAGTCGTAAAAATAAGTTACAAGTCGTTTTTGTAAAGGTAGTCATTTCAGTCGAAAGAACGACGTCTAGATGACCATTTTAGAAAACATACTTCCACTTTGAGTTTAACCATAATTTTTGGATATAGTTTCATGTTCATAATAACAATCATTTTCTCAGAATAACAACTTTTAAATCAAAGTTTATCATAGTTTTTAATTAACTAACCCAAAACAGCCCGCGGTGTTACTACGACGGCGTAAATCCGGTTTTACGGTGTTTTTCGTGTTTCCAGGTTTTAAATCATTAAGTTAGCATATTATATAGATATAGAACATGTGTTTAGTTAATTTTAAAAGTCAAGTTAGAAGGATTAACTTTTGTTTGCGAACAAGTTTAGAATTAACTAAACTATGTTCTAGTGATTACAAGTTTAAACCTTCGAATAAGATAGCTTTATATGTATGAATCGAATGATGTTATGAACATCATTACTACCTTAAGTTCCTTGGATAAACCTACTGGAAAAGAGAAAAATGGATCTAGCTTCAATGGATCCTTGGATGGCTCGAAGTTCTTGAAGCAGAATCATGACACGAAAACAAGTTCAAGTAAGATCATCACTTGAAATAAGATTGTTATAGTTATAGAAATTGAACCAAAGTTTGAATATGATTATTACCTTGTATTAGAATGATAACCTACTGTAAGAAACAAAGATTTCTTGAGGTTGGATGATCACCTTACAAGATTGGAAGTGAGCTAGCAAACTTGAAAGTATTCTTGATTTTATGTAACTAGAACTTTTGGAATTTATGAAGAACACTTAGAACTTGAAGATAGAACTTGAGAGAGATCAATTAGATGAAGAAAATTGAAGAATGAAAGTGTTTGTAGGTGTTTTTGGTCGTTGGTGTATGGATTAGATATAAAGGATATGTAATTTTGTTTTCATGTAAATAAGTCATGAATGATTACTCATATTTTTGTAATTTTATGAGATATTTCATGCTAGTTGCCAAATGATGGTTCCCACATGTGTTAGGTGACTCACATGGGCTGCTAAGAGCTGATCATTGGAGTGTATATACCAATAGTACATACATCTAAAAGCTGTGTATTGTACGAGTACGAATACGGGTGCATACGAGTAGAATTGTTGATGAAACTGAACGAGGATGTAATTGTAAGCATTTTTGTTAAGTAGAAGTATTTTGATAAGTGTCTTGAAGTCTTTCAAAAGTGTATGAATACATATTAAAACACTACATGTATATACATTTTAACTGAGTCGTTAAGTCATCGTTAGTCGTTACATGTAAATGTTGTTTTGAAACCTTTAGGTTAACGATCTTGTTGAATGTTGTTAACCCATTGTTTATTATAACAAATGAGATATTAAATTGTTATATTATCATGATATTATTATATATAATATATCTCAGTATGATGTATATACAGTTAAATGTCGTTACAACGATAATCGTTACATATATGTCTCGTTTCGAAATCATTAAGTTAGTAGTCTTATTTTTACATATGTATTTCATTGTTAATACACTTAATAATATATTTACTTATCATTTAACATAATTAACCAAGTGTATCAATATCTTAATATGATTCATATGTACCTAGTAAGACGTTGTTATAACGATAATCGTTATATATATCGTTTTCGAGTTTCTTAAATTAATAGTCTCATTTTTATGTATATAACTCATTGTTAAAATACCTAATGAGATACATACTTATAATAAAAACATGTTAACTATATATATAACCATATATATGTCATCGTATAGTTTTTACAAGTTTTAACGTTCGTGAATCACCGGTCAACTTGGGTGGTCAATTGTCTATATGAAACATATTTCAATTAATCAAGTCTTAACAAGTTTGATTGCTTAACATGTTGGAAACATTTAATCATGTAAATATCAATCTCAATTAATATATATAAACATGGAAAAGTTCGGGTCACTACAGTACCTACCCGTTAAATAAATTTCGTCCCGAAATTTTAAGCTGTTGAAGGTGTTGACGAATCTTCTGGAAATAGATGCGGGTATTTCTTCTTCATCTGATCTTCACGCTCCCAGGTGAACTCGGGTCCTCTACGAGCATTCCATCGAACCTTAACAATTGGTATCTTGTTTTGCTTAAGTCTTTTAACCTCACGATCCATTATTTCGACGGGTTCTTCGATGAATTGAAGTTTTTCGTTGATTTGGATTTCATCTAACGGAATAGTGAGATCTTCTTTAGCAAAACATTTCTTCAAATTCGAGACGTGAAAAGTGTTATGTACAGCCGCGAGTTGTTGAGGTAACTCAAGTCTGTAAGCTACTGGTCCGACACGATCAATAATCTTGAATGGTCCAGTATACCTTGGATTTAATTTCCCTCGTTTACCAAATCGAACAACGCCTTTCCAAGGTGCAACTTTAAGCATGACCATCTCTCCAATTTCAAATTCTATATCTTTTCTTTTAATGTCAGCGTAGCTCTTTTGTCGACTTTGGGCGGTTTTCAACCGTTGTTGAATTTGGATGATCTTCTCGGTAGTTTCTTGTATAATCTCCGGACCCGTAATCTGTCTATCCCCCACTTCACTCCAACAAATCGGAGACCTGCAATTTCTACCATAAAGTGCTTCAAATGGCGCCATCTCAATGCTTGAATGGTAGCTGTTGTTGTAGGAAAATTCTGCTAACGGTAGATGTCGATCCCAACTGTTTCTGAAATCAATAACACATGCTCGTAGCATGTCTTCAAGCGTTTGTATCGTCCTTTCGCTCTGCCCATCAGTTTGTGGATGATAGGCAGTACTCATGTCTAGACGAGTTCCTAATGCTTGCTGTAATGTCTGCCAGAATCTTGAAATAAATCTGCCATCCCTATCAGAGATAATAGAGATTGGTATTCCATGTCTGGAGACGACTTCCTTCAAATACAGTCGTGCTAACTTCTCCATCTTGTCATCTTCTCTTATTGGCAGGAAGTGTGCTGATTTGGTGAGACGATCAACTATTACCCAAATAGTATCAAAACCACTTGCAGTCCTTGGCAATTTAGTGATGAAATCCATGGTAATGTTTTCCCATTTCCATTCCGGGATTTCGGGTTGTTGAAGTAGACCTGATGGTTTCTGATGCTCAGCTTTGACCTTAGAACACGTCAAACATTCTCCTACGTATTTAGCAACATCGGCTTTCATACCCGGCCACCAAAAATGTTTCTTGAGATCCTTGTACATCTTCCCCGTTCCAGGATGTATTGAGTATCTGGTTTTATGAGCTTCTCTAAGTACCATTTCTCTCATATCTCCAAATTTTGGTACCCAAATCCTTTCAGCCCTATACCGGGTTCCGTCTTCCCGAATATTAAGATGCTTCTCCGATCCTTTGGGTATTTCATCCTTTAAATTTCCCTCTTTTAAAACTCCTTGTTGCGCCTCCTTTATTTGAGTAGTAAGGTTATTATGAATCATTATATTCATAGATTTTACTCGAATGGGTTCTCTGTCCTTCCTGCTCAAGGCATCGGCTACCACATTTGCCTTCCCCGGGTGGTAACGAATCTCAAAGTCGTAATCATTCAATAATTCAATCCACCTACGCTGCCTCATATTCAGTTGTTTCTGATTAAATATGTGTTGAAGACTTTTGTGGTCGGTATATATAATACTTTTGACCCCATATAAGTAGTGCCTCCAAGTCTTTAATGCAAAAACAACCGCGCCTAATTCCAAATCATGCGTCGTATAATTTTGTTCGTGAATCTTCAATTGTCTAGACGCATAAGCAATCACCTTCGTTCGTTGCATTAATACACAACCGAGACCTTGCTTTGATGCATCACAATAAATCACAAAATCATCATTCCCTTCAGGCAATGACAATATAGGTGCCGTAGTTAGCTTTTTCTTCAATAACTGAAACGCTTTCTCTTGTTCATCATTCCATTCAAATTTCTTCCCTTTATGCGTTAATGCAGTCAAGGGTTTTGCTATTCTGGAGAAGTCTTGGATGAACCTTCTGTAGTAACCAGCTAGTCCTAAAAACTGGCGTATGTGTTTCGGAGTTTTCGGGGTTTCCCACTTTTCAACAGTTTCTATCTTTGCCGGATCCACCTTAATACCTTCTTTGTTCACTATGTGTCCGAGGAATTGAACTTCTTCCAACCAAAATGCACACTTTGAAAACTTAGCGTACAATTCTTCCTTCCTCAATACTTCTAACACCTTTCTCAAATGTTCACCGTGTTCTTGGTCATTCTTTGAGTAAATAAGTATGTCATCAATGAAAACAATGACAAACTTGTCAAGGTATGGTCCACACACTCGGTTCATAAGGTCCATGAACACAGCTGGTGCATTAGTTAAACCAAACGGCATGACCATAAACTCGTAATGACCGTAACGTGTTCTGAAAGCAGTCTTTGGAATATCATCTTCTTTCACCCGCATTTGATGATACCCGGAACGTAAGTCAATCTTTGAATAAACAGACGAGCCTTGTAGTTGATCAAATAAGTCATCGATTCTCGGTAGTGGGTAGCGGTTCTTGATGGTAAGTTTGTTCAACTCTCGGTAGTCGATACACAACCTGAATGTACCATCTTTCTTCTTGACAAACAAAACAGGAGCTCCCCACGGTGATGTGCTTGGTCGAATGAAACCACGCTCTAAAAGTTCTTGTAATTGGCTTTGTAGTTCTTTCATCTCGCTGGGTGCGAGTCTGTAAGGAGCACGAGCTATTGGTGCAGCTCCTGGTACAAGATCTATTTGAAATTCAACGGATCGATGTGGGGGTAATCCCGGTAATTCTTTCGGAAATACATCAGGAAATTCTTTTGCGACGGGAACATCATTGATGCTCTTTTCTTCAGTTTGTACTTTCTCGACGTGTGCTAGAACAGCATAGCAACCTTTTCTTATTAGTTTTTGTGCTTTCAAATTACTAATAAGATGTAGCTTCGTGTTGCCCTTTTCTCCGTACACCATTAAGGGTTTTCCTTTTTCTCGTATAATGCGAATTGCATTTTTGTAACAAACGATCTCCGCTTTCACTTCTTTCAACCAGTCCATACCGATTATCACATCAAAACTCCCTAACTCTACTGGTATCAAATCAATCTTAAATGTTTCGCTAACCAGTTTAATTTCTCGATTCCGACATATATTATCTGCTGAAATTAATTTACCATTTGCTAATTCGAGTAAAAATTTACTATCCAAAGGCGTCAATGGACAACTTAATTTAGCACAAAAATCTCTACTCATATAGCTTCTATCCGCACCCGAATCAAATAAAACGTAAGCAGATTTATTGTCAATAAGAAACGTACCCGTAACAAGCTCCGGGTCTTCCTGTGCCTCTGCCGCATTAATATTGAAAACTCTTCCACGGCCTTGTCCATTCGTGTTCTCCTGGTTCGGGCAATTTCTAATAATGTGGCCCGGTTTTCCACATTTATAACAAACTACATTGGCATAACTTGCTCCGACACTACTTGCTCCGCCATTACTCGTTCCGACACCATTTGTTCCTTTCGTTCTATTAACCCCTGGTCCGTAGACCTCACACTTCGCCGCGCTATGACCATTTCTTTTACACTTGTTGCAAAATTTGGTGCAGAACCCCGAGTGATTCTTTTCACACCTTTGGCATAGCTGCTTCTGATTGTTGTTGTTGTTGCGGTTATTGTTGTTGTTGGGATGATTGTTGTAGTTGCTGTTGTTGTTGTTGTTGTTGTTGGGCCGTTTGTTGTAGTTGCGATTGATGTTGCGATTGTTGGGATAATTGTTGCGATTATTGTTGTAATTGCTGTTGTTGTTGTATTGGTGATTCTTATCACCGTTTTCCTCCCACTTTCTTTTGACTTGCTTCACATTGGCCTCTTCAGCAGTCTGTTCTTTAATTCTTTCTTCAATTTGGTTCACGAGTTTGTGAGCCATTCTACATGCCTGTTGTATGGAGGCGGGCTCGTGTGAACTTATATCTTCTTGGATTCTTTCCGGTAATCCTTTCACAAACGCGTCGATCTTCTCTTCCTCATCTTCGAATGCTCCCGGACACAATAGGCACAATTCTGTGAATCGTCTTTCGTACGTGGTAATATCAAATCCTTGGGTTCGTAACCCTCTAAGTTCTGTCTTGAGCTTATTGACCTCGGTTCTGGGACGGTACTTCTCGTTCATCAAGTGCTTGAATGCTGACCACGGTAGTGCGTACGCATCGTCTTGTCCCACTTGCTCTAGATAGGTATTCCACCATGTTAACGCAGAACCTGTGAAGGTATGCGTAGCGTACTTTACTTTGTCCTCTTCAGTACACTTACTTATGGCAAACACCGATTCGACCTTCTCGGTCCACCGTTTCAATCCGATCGGTCCTTCGGTTCCATCAAATTCCAAAGGTTTGCAGGCAGTGAATTCTTTGTAGGTGCATCCTACACGATTTCCTATACTGCTAGATCCAAGGTTATTGTTGGTATGTAGCGCAGCCTGTACTGCGGCTATGTTTGAAGCTAGAAAAGTACGGAATTCCTCTTCATTCATATTCACGGTGTGTCGAGTAGTCGGTGCCATTTCCTTCAAAATAGTTAAATGGAACAAGTTAATCATACAGAATATTAAGAGTAGTTAATAGTATTTCGTAGCATAATATGAACTCATTTATAAAAGCTTTTTCTTCATATTAGCGTTTTATAAGTTTAAATTCGGGTAGTACCTACCCGTTAAGTTCATACTTAGTAGCTAATATACAATTCAACTACTACAATTCTATATGAAAAACTGATTATAATAATATTTCGCGTTCAAACTTTTATTCAATATTTTGCAAACTTACAATACCGTTTATTTTACATAAAGCATGAAATATAGCACACAATAACTTTGATACAAGATAGTTGTGAAGATAATTCTAGCTAGTACACAAGTCGTTCAGCAAAGGCAATAAAGACACGTAATTCATACGTCCAGAAACAAGTCATGCATTCTGGTTTTACTAGGACTACTTCCCATCCTTGGTCTTGTGCAACATAACCGTTATGGCCGTTGATAAGACAGCGTGTTGTAGTGTCGTCAAAGGGACGAGGGTTACGTAATGTCCAACAGTCCCGTAATAATCTAAAAACCTCATTTCTTACCCCAATTACCGACTCCGTCACTTGTGGAAACGTTTTGTTTAATAGTTGTAGCCCGATGTTCTTGTTCTCACTTTGGTGAGAAGCGAACATTACTAATCCGTAAGCATAACATGCTTCTTTATGTTGCATGTTAGCCGCTTTTTCTAAATCACGAAGTCCAATATTCGGATATATTGAGTCAAAATAATTTCTTAACCCGTTGCGTAAAATAGCATTTGGGTTCCCCGCAATATATGCGTCAAAGTAAACACATCGTAACTTATGGGTTTCCCAATGTGATATCCCCCATCTTTCAAACGAAAGTCTCTTATAAACCAAGACATTCTTGGAACGTTCTTCGAATATCTTACAAACTGATCTCGCCTTAAATAGTTGTGCCGAGGAATTCTGGCCGACTCTAGACAAGATTTCATCAATCATGTCTCCGGGTAGGTCTCTTAAAATATTGGGTTGTCTATTCATTTTGTGTTTTTAAACTGTAAAATAGACAAGAGTTAGATTCATAAAAAAAATACTTATTAATACAAGCAATTTTTACATATATCATAAAGCATACGAACACTATATTACATATATTACACCACACGAATACAACTATCTTATTCCGACTCGCTTGTTTCTTCTTCTTCGGTTTTGGTTCGTTTTGCCAAGTTTCTAGGGATATATGATGTTCCCCTAATACGAGCCGTCGTGATCCACATTGGTTTAGAAAAACCTGGTGGTTTAGAGGTTCCCGGGTCATTGTTACAACTTAAGGACTTCGGGGGTTGACGATACATATAAAGTTCATCGGGGTTGGAATTAGATTTCTCTATTTTTATGCCCTTTCCCTTATTATTTTCTTTTGCCTTTTTAAATTCAGTTGGGGTAATTTCTATAACATCATCGGAATTCTCGTCGGAATCCGATTCATCGGAGAATTGGTAATCCTCCCAATATTTTGCTTCCTTGGCGGAAACACCATTGACCATAATTAACCTTGGTCGATTGGTTGAGGATTTTCTTTTACTTAACCGTTTTATTATTTCCCCCACCGGTTCTATTTCTTCATCCGGTTCCGATTCTTCTTCCGGTTCCGATTCTTCTTCCGGTTCCTACTCTTCTTCCGGTTCCTCTTCGGGAACTTGTGAATCAGTCCACGAATCATTCCAATTTACATTTGACTCTTCATTATTATTAGGTGAGTCAATGGGACTTGTTCTAGAGGTAGACATCTATCACATAATATCAAACGCGTTAAGAGATTAATATATCACATAATATTCACATGTTAAAAATATATAATTTCCAACAAAATTTGTTAAGCAATCATTTTTCAAGTAAACACGGTCGAAGTCCAGACTCACTAATGCATCCTAACAAACTCGATAAGACACACTAATGCAAAATTCTGGTTCTCTAAGACCAACGCTCTGATACCAACTGAAATGTCCCGTTCTTATTGATTAAAAACGTTCCATATTAATTGATTTCGTTGCGAGGTTTTGACCTCTATATGAGACATTTTTCAAAGACTGCATTCATTTTTAAAACAAACCATAACCTTTATTTCATGGATAAAGGTTTTAAAAAGCTTTACGTAGATTATCAAATAATGATAATCTAAAATATCCTGTTTACACGCGACCATTACATAATGGTTTACAATACAAATATGTTACAACAAAATAAGTTTCTTGAATGCAGTTTTTACACAATATCATACAAGCATGGACTCCAAATCTCGTCCTTATTTAAGTATGCGACAGCGGAGGCTCTTAATAATCACCTGAGAATAAACATGCTTAAAACGTCAACAAAAATGTTGGTGAGTTATAGGTTTAACCTATATATATATATATCAAATCATAATAATAGACCACAAGATTTCATATTTCAATACACATCCCATACATAGAGATAAAAATCATTCATATGGTGAACACCTGGTAACGGACATTAACAATATGCATATATAAGAATATCCCCATCATTCCGGGACACCCTTCGGATATGATATAAATTTCGAAGTACTAAAGCATCCGGTACTTTGGATGGGGTTTGTTAGACCCAATAGATCTATCTTTAGGATTCGCGTCAATTAGGGTGTCTGTTCCCTAATTCTTAGATTACCAGACTTAATAAAAAGGGGCATATTCGATTTCGATAATTCAACCATAGAATGTAGTTTCACGTACTTGTGTCTATTTTGTAAATCATTTATAAAACCTGCATGTATTCTCATCCCAAAAATATTAGATTTTAAAAGTGGGACTATAACTCAGTTTCACAGATTTTTACTTCGTCGGGAAGTAAGACTTGGCCACTGGTTGATTCACGAACCTATAACAATATATACATATATATCAAAGTATGTTCAAAATATATTTACAACACTTTTAATATATTTTGATGTTTTAAGTTTATTAAGTCAGCTGTCCTTGTTAGTAACCTACAACTAGTTGTCCACAGTTAGATGTACAGAAATAAATTGATAAATATTATCTTGAATCAATCCACGACCCAGTGTATACGTATCTCAGTATTGATCACAACTCAAACTATATATATTTTGGAATCAACCTCAACCCTGTATAGCTAACTCCAACATTCACATATAGAGTGTCTATGGTTGTTCCGAAATATATATAGATGTGTCGACATGATAGGTCGAAACATTGTATACGTGTCTATGGTATCTCAAGATTACATAATATACAATACAAGTTGATTAAGTTATGGTTGGAATAGATTTGTTACCAATTTTCACGTAGCTAAAATGAGAAAAATTATCCAATCTTGTTTTACCCATAACTTCTTCATTTTAAATCCGTTTTGAGTGAATCAAATTGCTATGGTTTCATATTGAATTCTATTTTATGAATCTAAACAGAAAAAGTATAGGTTTATAGTCGTAAAAATAAGTTACAAGTCGTTTTTGTAAAGGTAGTCATTTCAGTCGAAAGAACGACGTCTAGATGACCATTTTAGAAAACATACTTCCACTTTGAGTTTAACCATAATTTTTGGATATAGTTTCATGTTCATAATAACAATCATTTTCTCAGAATAACAACTTTTAAATCAAAGTTTATCATAGTTTTTAATTAACTAACCCAAAACAGCCCGCGGTGTTACTACGACGGCGTAAATCCGGTTTTACGGTGTTTTTCGTGTTTCCAGGTTTTAAATCATTAAGTTAGCATATTATATAGATATAGAACATGTGTTTAGTTAATTTTAAAAGTCAAGTTAGAAGGATTAACTTTTGTTTGCGAACAAGTTTAGAATTAACTAAACTATGTTCTAGTGATTACAAGTTTAAACCTTCGAATAAGATAGCTTTATATGTATGAATCGAATGATGTTATGAACATCATTACTACCTTAAGTTCCTTGGATAAACCTACTGGAAAAGAGAAAAATGGATCTAGCTTCAATGGATCCTTGGATGGCTCGAAGTTCTTGAAGCAGAATCATGACACGAAAACAAGTTCAAGTAAGATCATCACTTGAAATAAGATTGTTATAGTTATAGAAATTGAACCAAAGTTTGAATATGATTATTACCTTGTATTAGAATGATAACCTACTGTAAGAAACAAAGATTTCTTGAGGTTGGATGATCACCTTACAAGATTGGAAGTGAGCTAGCAAACTTGAAAGTATTCTTGATTTTATGTAACTAGAACTTTTGGAATTTATGAAGAACACTTAGAACTTGAAGATAGAACTTGAGAGAGATCAATTAGATGAAGAAAATTGAAGAATGAAAGTGTTTGTAGGTGTTTTTGGTCGTTGGTGTATGGATTAGATATAAAGGATATGTAATTTTGTTTTCATGTAAATAAGTCATGAATGATTACTCATATTTTTGTAATTTTATGAGATATTTCATGCTAGTTGCCAAATGATGGTTCCCACATGTGTTAGGTGACTCACATGGGCTGCTAAGAGCTGATCATTGGAGTGTATATACCAATAGTACATACATCTAAAAGCTGTGTATTGTACGAGTACGAATACGGGTGCATACGAGTAGAATTGTTGATGAAACTGAACGAGGATGTAATTGTAAGCATTTTTGTTAAGTAGAAGTATTTTGATAAGTGTCTTGAAGTCTTTCAAAAGTGTATGAATACATATTAAAACACTACATGTATATACATTTTAACTGAGTCGTTAAGTCATCGTTAGTCGTTACATGTAAATGTTGTTTTGAAACCTTTAGGTTAACGATCTTGTTGAATGTTGTTAACCCATTGTTTATTATAACAAATGAGATATTAAATTGTTATATTATCATGATATTATTATATATAATATATCTCAGTATGATGTATATACAGTTAAATGTCGTTACAACGATAATCGTTACATATATGTCTCGTTTCGAAATCATTAAGTTAGTAGTCTTATTTTTACATATGTATTTCATTGTTAATACACTTAATAATATATTTACTTATCATTTAACATAATTAACCAAGTGTATCAATATCTTAATATGATTCATATGTACCTAGTAAGACGTTATTATAACGATAATCGTTATATATATCGTTTTCGAGTTTCTTAAATTAATAGTCTCATTTTTATGTATATAACTCATTGTTAAAATACCTAATGAGATACATACTTATAATAAAAACATGTTAACTATATATATAACCATATATATGTCATCGTATAGTTTTTACAAGTTTTAACGTTCGTGAATCACCGGTCAACTTGGGTGGTCAATTGTCTATATGAAACATATTTCAATTAATCAAGTCTTAACAAGTTTGATTGCTTAACATGTTGGAAACATTTAATCATGTAAATATCAATCTCAATTAATATATATAAACATGGAAAAGTTCGGGTCACTACATACATCTCAGACTCGATCACAACTCAAAGTATATATATTATTATAGAATCAACCTCAACCCTGTATAGAGAACTCGATCGTTACTGCATATAGAGTGTCTATGGTGATTCCAAATAATATATATAGATGCGTCGATATGATATGTCAAAACTTTGTATACGTGTCCCGATATTTAAAGTGCGTAAAATAAATACCAGAAATTAAATGACGATAAATTAAATGCGTAAAGTAAATAACAGAAATTAAATGACGATAAATAAAGTTACAAGAATATAAATTACGATAAAATAAATTGCGATAATTAAATTACGATAAATAAATTGCGATAAATAAAATGTAATACAGAATTAACAGTTAGCTAGGAACAGTTAGCTAGGATTTTGTTAGCGTGGATTCTTAACAAAATTCTTCTCATAGTTAAATTGTTTGTTTCTAACAGATTTTATTTGTCCAATGTTTTCTTCATTATGCCACTTGATGGATTCTGATAGATCAAAATCCAAATATGAAATTGAATGAAATGGGTATTCTGTGGTGAACGGATACGTATAGCTATGGTTGTAAGTAGGATAGTAAATAACAGTTGAATCAGATTCGAAGAATGTACAATGTAACTTATTGATATGAAATCTAAATATTCCTTGGGTATTACCTACCCGTTAAAATATTTTCATCATTAACAGTTTGTACAAAAGAATTTTTAATTACAATCTTTATGAAAACATATATACATATATTTTCTTAAGATATAATCATGGATTTAATGAGTTAATGTGCTATTAATCTCATTTGATTTACCATTAGAACAAGAATATATAATCTCTAAAACATTAGAGATTACATAATCGCCATGTCGAACGAAAATAACATAGATAGAACGATACGTAGAACGATGATTATACTCAAGGTACAGAATGAGATGTTGAAGCTGGTGATGCGGATGTTGTTGCTGGTGGTACTAATGCTGTTGGTGCTAAGGTTGGTGATGTTACTGGTGTTGGTGATACGGCTGGTGCTTGCAAATTGTGTACCGTGCTCTCTAAAGTTAACACTCGAGCTCGGAGTTCTTTAACTCTTCTACTAACCCTGGTTGGTTATCAGTGTAAGGTAGAGATCGTATCTTCTCTAGTTCCGTTAATGGTAGTCTCAAGACGAAAAATTCTGGCAAAAAGGGTATAAACGGTGTTGCGAACAGGTTCGCCGGTGAGCGGGTCGAGTACTCCAAAGTTAGGTGGTAGATTTGGTTCATGATATGGAGTACCTTCTTCCCTTCTCCATAGGGTGAGTATGTCGCGAACCCACCCCCATTTTCTCCAATAATCACGGTAGTTGATTGGTTGGTGTGCTCCTGTCACGCTGTCTTCGGAGTCAGAGGAACTTGATCGATTCGTAGAGGCCATCTTACGCGATCTCAGGAAAGATTTTTGGTATGAAGAATTTAGTGACAGCAATTGATAGTTGGATGGTATTCTCAATGCATAATTTGCATAGATATATATAGTACCCGGATCCCTTAAATTAAGGAGAAGTTTATGAGAGATAACAGGCAAGGTCTACAGTAACAGATACGCTAAGATATGAATTTTCAGATACGCTAAGATATGAATTTTATCTATACACTATTCATGCAGTCAATGCAGTAAAATGTGTCTAGACTAGGAATGATAATCAAGTGATTTTCTAAGAATGATAAGCAGGTAATTTTTGACACGAAATGATAAGCAAAACTTTTGACATGCAGACACGGTCGAAGTCCAGACTTACTACTGCATCCTAACGACTATCAGTTAGACACACTAATGCAAGACCTGGTTCGCTAAGACCACCGCTCTGATATCAACTGAAAGGACCCGTCCTAATCCATCCAGACGAAGTCCATATCGATTACAAACGATTCACAACAGTTGATTACATCGCGAGGTAATTGACCTCTATATGATAAATTTTACAAACATTGCATTCATTTTTAAAAGACAAACTTTCGTTACATCGACAGTTGACAGGCATGTAAAGCATTTCATAATATATCCAAATATAATTGACTTAATAATAATATTGATGAACTCAACGACTCGAATGCAACATCTTTTGAAATATGTCATGAATGACTCCAAGTAATATTTCTAATATGAGCAAATGCACAGCGGAAGATTTCTTTCGTACCTGAGAATAAACATGCTTTAAAGTGTCAACCAAAAGGTTGGTGAGTTCATTAGTTTATCATAAAGAATCATTTCATAATTTTAATAGACCACAAGATTTCATACTTCCATTTCTCATAATCATACGTCCCATGCATAGAGACAAAAATATCATTCATATGGATTGAACACCTGGTAACCGACATTCACAATATGCATATAAGAATATCCCCATCATTCCGGGATCGTCCTTCGGACATGATATAAATTTCGAAGTACTAAAGCATCCGGTACTTTGGATGGGGCTTGTTGGGCCCGATAGATCTATCTTTAGAGTTCCCGTCAATTAGGGTGTCTGTTCCCTAATTCTTAGATTACCAGACTTAATAAAAAGGGGCATATTCAGTTTCGATCATTCAACCATACAATGTAATTTTGATTACTTGTGTCTATTTCGTAAAACAGTTATAAAAGTTGCGCATGTATTCTCAGCCCAAAAATATAAAGGGTAAAAAGGTAAATGAAACTCACAATCCAATATTTTGTAGTAAAAATATTCATACGACGATTCTGAACAATGCAGGGTTGGCTTCGGATTCATGAACCTATATCATTTGTATATCTATTAAAACATATACTCGTAATCGAATAATTCTATTTATTATTAATGATGTATTTGTTATATTATTAATTTATAAGTTTCATTATTTATTTATATTTTCACTTTATATACGTAGATACATTAATATAATTAAGTTATGTAATTTAAATATATTTTTGTATATAAAAATCTTTATTTTTATACCTATAATCTTAACAATGTTGTTAAAACTTTTAATTTTAGTAATCATAATTATTTTAATAATGATAATATAGATAATTTTGATAATTATAATAATGGTAGTTTTAACGATAGTAAAATAATAATTTTTGTAAAAATGATGGAAATGTAAAAAAAAATCTTTAATAATATCAACACAATTAATGATAATCATATTAGTACTAGTAATGATAATATTTATAATAATACCTATGTTACTATTTATAATAATAATAATAATAATAATAATAATAGTACTAATTTGTTAACCTTAATAATGATACTAATTTTAATACTAATAATAATAGTACTACTGATAATAATAATAACTAAAATGATAACTTTTACTACTAGTGATAGTTATGATAATAATACTAGTAATAACAATAATAATAATCGTCATTGTAATTATATTCATGATAATAATAATAAATGATAACTATACTTATATTAGTAATAATAGTAACTATAATTATAGCACTAGTAACAAGTACAATTTATAATCATAATTATATCCTTAATAACTAATAATAATAATCATAACAATAATAATAATAATAATAATAATAATAATCATAATAATAATGAGAATAAAAGAAATTGGGTATACCCTTAAAAGCTTTGTGTAAAAAGAATTGTCATAGACCGGACTCGAACCCGAGACCTCTCGTTCCCCAACAAACACCTCAAACCATCCCTCCACCCCTTTCTTTTCTATGTTATAACCCATAAATATATGTATAACCCGATTTTGGTTGCTGATATATCTTATTCATTTTCGAAAAATAAAAATGCACCAGACCAGGATTGAACCTGTGACCTCTTGGTTTTCAACACACATCCAACCACTCTTCTACTTCAAATTTTCTGTTCTAATTTTCATACCAAATACACTTAATCTATATAACTCGGTTTCCCCTTCATCTTCATTATGGCCCAACAGAACTCGGCCCACTGCAATATCCTAAGCCCGTTAAGGGTTTTAAAAAAAAAAATTAATCGACGGTTTTTATATGATAAGGATGATACGAGTAGGTCATAACACACACACGCATTCTTTTTACAGCTCATTCCCACTAAACATAAAATATTTGCTTTTAAATCATCATCATTATCGTTGTCACTTCCTTTCATCATCATCACCATTCCTTCGTTATTATTGAGAGAGAAAAAGAAGAAAACAAATTGTGGGAGTTGCTGTAGTCACTAGGTAGGGTTCGATAGTGGGTTGTGATGTTCGAATAGGGAAGTCAACAAACAGCTGACAATCACGATCATCATCTTATCAATCATTATTGTTCACCATTATCATCATGAAGTTATCATCATCATCATAACATGATCCTTGAACATCACTCTATCATATTTATATTCATCCATCAGCGTACACAGTGGCCATCATCATCACTAAATTGTTACGGTCAGCAGGAGCAGTTGGAAACTCGATCAATAGTTTAAAGATGGTGTTTGACAACCGAAAGAAACAAAAGACAGTTAGCAGCAACAAGGTAGTAACCTATTGTGGTAGTCGATGTTTACATGGTGGTTGGTTGATTTGTCTACGGTTACAAACAGAAGAAAAGGAGAACAAATATATATCGATGGGATGATGATAGTAAGATGGTGTTCGACGAGTAACGGGAGAAAAAGGAAAACATGGTTGCAGGTTATAGGTGATAAAGTGGGTTTCGATAGACATGATTTGGTTTTGATAAACGCAAGTGGGTGTCGTTCAAAAATAGGAAGATAAAAATGATATTAATAAGTTGTTCTTTATCGATAAAAAAATAATATGATAATGATCGATGGGATTGATTTTGTCTGCAATGTAGGGTGATTTGGACTGGTACCAAATTTGGGACAGCAAATTTCAATCATGAAAATTAAAGTAATAAATTGAATAAGTAAATTCAACTGATTTGTACAATGGATTTTGGTGAATCAATTATGAGACAGAAACAAAAAATCAAATAGTGTATGACTATGACTTGAAACTAATATTTGACCCTTTAAGCATAAATACGCATTTAGCTATGGTTAAACATATAATCATATTTATATATGAATGTATATATATATATATATATATATATATCTAAAGGTAACCATATGTATATATATCTATATATAGATATCTGATTCTTAAATTTATTAAGACAAGTATATATTAATACTATTAATAATTACCATTTAATAATAATATTATTAATAATAATATTATTATTATTTATAAAGATAAATAATAATATGATAATATTAATATTAATAATAATGAAAATTTTAATAGGTTTAAATACTAATAAATCTATCATTTGATATTATCTCTTAATTTTGTCTATAATTATAATAAATATATATTGAAACCAATATTCTCAGGATATAACATTATACCTTAAATATTTTGTTAACGTTAACAATTCTATTCGAATTCATTTATTTTCAAAATACTCTATATATTTATAATAACAAGTTCTAGTTGTTTTAAATTATCTTAATCACAAAATAGTTCATTAATATATCTCTTTAGTGATATGTAGTTATTTACATATATAATTATTTATATATATACATTTGTATTTACAATTCAAAGGTTCGTGAATCGTAGGCAATAGTCAAGGTCACTTGATTTCATAAAACAGTTTAAAATTTTCAAGACTTAATATTACAGACCTTGCTTATCGTATCGAAATCAAGTAGGATTCAAGTTTAAATTTGGTCGGAAATTCCCGGGTCATCACATTATTTACTCTAATAAATCTTTTAAAAATATTTAAAAATATAAAACGACGATATTTAAACTATATATTAATCATGTATAGATTTTTGGAAATTATTTTGAGTCAAATTTACTTTTGTTGATTTTTGCATATTAGTCTCGAGCATTAGGATTGTAGTACACTATGACTTGACCTAATTTGTTAGACAAATATTGACCAACACATAAATATATATATAATTAATTTAGGTTCGTGAATCCGAGGCCAACCTTGCACTTGTTCAATGACGTTATATGTATTTTTACTACGAAATACAGTATGGTGAGTTTCATTTGCCTTTTTACCCTTTATATTTTTGGGACTGAGAATACATGCGCTTTTATAAATGTTTGACGAAATAGACACAAGTAATTGAAACTGCATTCTATGGTTGAATTATCAAAATCGAATATGCCCCTTTTTATTAAAGTCAGGTAATCTAAGAATTAGGGAACAGACACCCTAATTGACGCGAATCCTAAAGATAGATCTATTTGGCCTAACAAACCCCATCCAAAGTACCGGATGCTTTAGTACTTCGAAATTTATATCATGTCCGAAGGAGGATCCTGGAATGATAGGGGATATTTTTATATGTATCTAGTTAATGTCGGTTACCAGGTGTTCACCATATGAATGATTATTTTTGTCTCTATGCATGGGACGTATATTTATGAGAACTGGAAATGAAATTCTTGTGGTCTATTAAAATGATGAAAATAAATGATTATGATAAACTAATGAACTCACCAACCTTTTGGTTGACACTTTAAAGCATGTTTATTCTCAGGTGTTAAAGAAATCTTCCGCTGTGCATTTGCTCATTTTAAAGATATTACTTGGAGTCTTTCATAGCATATTTCGAAGAACGTTGCATTCGAGTCATTGAGTTCATCAAAGATTAATATTAAATCAATTTATAGTTGGATAGTGGATATTATGAAATGGTATGCATGCCTGTCAATTTTCGATGTAAAGAAAGTTTGTCTTTTAAAAACGAATGCAATGTTTGTAAAATGTATCATATAGAGGTCAAATACCTCGCAATGTAATCAACTATTGTGAATCGTTTATAATGTATATGAACGGGTCCTTTCAATAAAGACACGTAATTCATAAGTCCAGAAACAAGTCATGCATTCTGGTTTTACTAAGACGACTTCCCATCCTTGGTCTTGTGAAAAATAACCGTTATGACCATTGGCTAGGCAGCATGTTGTAATGTTGTCAAAAAGAAGAGGGTTTCGTAATGTCCAATAGCCCCGTAATAATCTAAAAACCTTGTTTCTCACCCCAACTACTGAATCCGTCACTTGTGGGAAATTTTTATTTAAAAACTACAATCCGATGTTCTTTTTCTCACTTTGGTAAGAAGCGAACATCACTAACCCGTAAGTATAACATGCTTCTTTATGTTGCATGTTAGAAGGACTTTCTAATTCAAGAAATCCTATGTTGGGATATGTTGAGTCAAAATAGGTTCTTAACCCGTAGCGTAAAATTTCATTTGGGTTCCCTGCATTTAACGCTTTAAAGAAAACACGGCGTAACTTACGGTCTCCCCAATGTGATATACCCCACCTATCAAAGGAAAGCCTTTTATAAACTAAGGCATTTCTGGGAAGTCTTTCAAATGTTTGACAAGTTAATTTCGCCATAACTAAATGTGCTGATGAATTCTGATCGACTCTAGACAAGATTTCCTCAATCATATCCTCTGGTAGGTCTTGTAAAATATTCGGTTGTCTACCGTTAACGTCCATTTTGTTTTTATACTGTAAAATAGACAAGGTTTAGATTCATAAAAACAAACAATACAAGCAATTTTTACATAGAACAAAAAAGTAAAAGCACACTACAATACATTTATTACACAACATGCTCACACCCCTCTAATCTGAGTCACTGGTTTCTTCTTCTTCGGACTTGGTTCTTTTTCCTAATCTTCTAGGGATATATGATGTTCCTCTAATACGAGTCGTTGTTTTCCACATTGGTTTAGAAAAACCTGGTGGTTTAGAGGTTCCCGGGTTATTGTCACGATATTGAAAATACGGGTGTTGACGGTACATATAAAGTTCATTAGGGTCGGAATCAAATTTCTCTATTTTGATTCCTTTTCCCTTATTATTTTCTTTTGCCTCATTAAATTGGGTCGGGGTAATTTCTATAACATCATCGGAATCCTCATCAGGATCCGATGCATCGGAAAATTGGTAATTTTCCCAATATTTTGCTTCCTTATCGGAAACACCATTGACCATTATTAACTTTGGTCCATTGGTTGAGGATTTTCTTTTATTTGACCGGTTTTCTGTGGTTCCTACTATTCCCCCTCCGGAACCTCTTCTTCTTTCGGTTCCTCTTCTTCTGGTTCCGTTTCCTCTTTTTCCGGTTCCGTTTCCTCTTTTTCCGGTTCTTCGGGAACTTGTGAATCTTGCCAATATATATTCGACTCTTCGTTATTATTAGGTGAGTCAATGGGATTTGTGCTAGAGGTAGACATCTAACACACAATATCAAACATGTTAAGAGATTAATATATCACATAATATTTACATGTTAATAATATATAGTTTCCAACAAAAAATGTTAAGCAATCATTTTTAAAGAAAACACGGTCGAAGTCCAGACTCACTAATGCATCCTAACAAACTCGATAAGACACACTAATGCAAATTTTCTGGTTCTCTAAGACCAACGCTCGGATACCAACTGAAATGTCCCGTTCATATTGATTATAAACGTTCCATATTAATTGATTTCGTTGCGAGGTTTTGACCTCTATATGAGACGTTTTTCAAAGACTGCATTCATTTTTAAAACAACCATAACCTTTATTTTATCAATAAAGGTTTTAAAAACATTACGTAGATTATCAAATAATGATAATCTAAAATATACTGTTTACACACGACCATTACATAATGGTTTACAATAGAAATATATTACATCGACATATGTTTCTTGAATGCTGTTTTTACACAATATCATACAAACATGGACTCCAAATCTTGTCCTTATTTTAGTATGCAACAGCGGAAGCTCTTAGTATTCACCAGAAAATAAACATGCTTTAAACGTCAACAAAAATGTTGGTGAGTTATAGGTTTAACCTATATATATCAAATCGTAACAATAGACCACAAGATTTCATATTTCAATACACATCCCATACATAGAGATAAAAATCATTCATATGGTGAACACCTGGTAACCGACATTAACAAGATGCATATATAAGAATATCCCCATCATTCCGGGACACCCTTCGGATATGATATAAATTTCGAAGTACTAAAGCATCCGGTACTTTGGATGGGGTTTGTTAGGCCCAATAGATCTATCTTTAGGATTCGCGTCAATTAGGGTGTCTGTTCCCTAATTCTTATATTACCAAACTTAATAAAAAGGGGCATATTCGATTTCGATAATTCAACCATAGAATGTAGTTTCACGTACTTGTGTCTATTTTGTAAATCATTTATAAAACCTGCATGTATTCTCATCTCAAAAATATTAGATTTTAAAAGTGGGACTATAACTCACTTTCACAGATATTTCCTTCCTCGGAAATAAGACTTGGCCACAGATCGATTCACGAACCTATACAAATATGTACATATATATCAAAGTATGATCAAAATATAATTACAACCATTTTTATTATGTTTTAAAGATTTGAGTGTATTAAGTCAGTTGTCCTCGTTAGTAACCTACAACTAGTTGTCCACAGTTAGATGTACAGAAATAAATCGATATATATATTATCTTGAATCAATCCACGACCCAGTGTATACACATCTCAGGCTAGATCACAACTCAAAGTATATATATATTTGGAATCAACCTCAACCCTATATAGATAACTCCAACATTACTGCATATAGAGTGTCTATGGTTGTTCCAAATAATATATATACATGGGTCGATATGATATGTCAAAACATTTGCATACGTGTCTATGGTATCCCAAGATTACATAATATATTAGAATACATGTATAATACAATATAAGTTAGCTAGGATATAATTTGTATAGATTTTTTAAACATTTCCCGTAGCTAAAAAGATCAAAAATATCCAATCTTGTTTTACCCATAACTTATTCATTTTAAATCCGTTTTGAGTGAATCAAATTACTATGGTTTCATATTGAACTCTAATTTAAGAATCCAGATAGAAAAAGTATAGGTTTATAGTCAGAAATTTAAGTTACATGTCAATTACTAAAGAGGTAGTCATTCCCGTCGAAAGAACGACATCTTGATGACCATTTTGAAAAACATACTTTCACTTTGAGTTTAACCAAGATTTTTGGATATAGTTTCATGTTCATATGAAAAATAATTTTCCAAGAAGAACAACTTTTAAATCAAAGTTTATCATAGTTTTTAATTATCCAAACCAAAACAGTCCCCGGTTTCACTACGATGGCGTATATCCGATTTTATGGTGTTCATCGTGTTTCCAGGTTTTAAATCATTAAGTTAGCATATCATATAGATATAGAACATGTGTTTAGTTGATTTTAAATGTCAAGTTAGAAGGATTAACTTTTGTTTGCGAACAAGTTTAGAATTAACTAAACTATGTTTTAGTGATTACAAGTTTAAACCTTCGAATAAGATAGCTTTATATGTATGAATCGAATGATGTTATGAACATCATTACTACCTCAAGTTTTCTGGATAAAACTACTGGAAATGAGAAAAATGGATCTAGCTTCAAAGGATCCTTGGATGGCTTGAAAGTTGTTGAAGTAGAATCATGACACGAAAATAGTTCAAGTAAGATTTTCACTCGAAATAACATTGTTATAGTTGTAAAAATTGAATCAAAATTTGAATATGAATATTACCTTGAATTAGATAGATAACCTACTGTAAATAACAAAGGTTCCTTGATCTTAGATGATTACTTGGAATGGATTAGAAAGCTTGAAAGTAGACTTGCAATCTTGGAAGTATTCTTGATTTTTATGAAACTATACTTATGGAATTTATGAAGAACACTTAGAACTTGAAGATGGAACTTGAGAGAAATCAATTAGATGAAGAAAATTGAATAATTAAAGTATTTGTAGGTGTTTTTGGTCGTTGGTATATGGACTAGATATAAAGGATATGTAATTTTGTTTTCATGTAAATAAGTCATGAATGATTACTAATATTTTTGTAATTTTATGAGATATTTCATGCTAGTTGCCAAATGATGGTTCCCACATGTGTTAGGTGACTCACATGGGCTGCTAAGAGCTGATCATTGGAGTGTATATACCAATAGTACATACATCTAAAGATGTGTATTGTACGAGTACGAATACGGGTGCATACGAGTAGAATTGTTGATGAAACTGAACGAGGATGTAATTGTAAGCATTTTTGTTAAGTAGAAGTACTTTGATATGTGTCTTGAAGTCTTTCAAAAGTGTAAGAATACATATCAAAAAAACAACATGTATATACATTTTAATGGATTCGTTAAGTCTTCGTTAGTCGTTACATGTAAGTGTTGTTTTGAAACCTTTAAGTTAACGATCTCAATTAATGTTGTTAACCCAATGTTTATTATATCAAATGAGATGTTAAATTATTATATTATCATGATATTATGATGTATGAATATCTCTTAATATGATACATACATTAAAATATTGTTACAACGATAATCGTTGCATATAAGTCTCGTTTCGTAATTCTTGAGTTAGTAGTCTTATTTTTACATATGTAGTTCATTGTTAACAAACTTAATGATATATTTAAATATCATTTTATAATGTTAAATATAGTGTATCAATATCTTAATATGATACATATGTATTTAGTAGACGTTATCATAACGATAATCGTTATATATATCATTTCGAGTTTCTTAACTTAGTAATCTCATTTCTTATGTATATCACACATTGTTAATATACTTAGTGAGATACTTACTCATCATAATCTCATGTCAACCATATATATATGTCTATATATACCACAACGTGTAGTTTTCACAATTTTGTAACGTTCGTGAATCGCCGGTCAACTTGGGTGATCAATTGTCTATATGAAACTTATTTCATTTAATCAAGTCTTAATAAGTTTGATTGCTTAACACATTGGAAACATTTAGTCATATAAATATCAATCTCAATTAATATATATAAACATGGAAAAGTTCGGCTTTGCAGTTCTCTCATCTCGCTGGGTGCGAGTCTGTAAGGATCACGAGCTATTGGTGCAGCTCCTGGTACAAGATCTATTTGAAATTCAACAGATCGATGTGGAGGTAGTCTCGGTAATTCTTTCGGAAATACATCGGAAAAATCTTTTGCGACGGGAACATCATTGATGCACTTTTCTCCAGTTTGTACTTTCTCGACGTGTGCTAGAATAGCATAGCAACCTTTTCTTATTAGTTTTTGTGCCTTCAAATTACTAGTAAGATGTAGCTTCGTGTTGCCCTTTTCTCCGTACACCATTAAGGGTTCTCCTTCTTCTCGTACAATGCGAATTGCATTTTTGTAACATACGATCTCTGCTTTCATCTCCTTCAGCCAGTCCATGCCAACTATTACATCAAAACTCCCTAACTCTACTGGTATCAAATCAATCTTAAATATTTCGCTACCCAGTTTAATTTCTCAATTCCGGCATATATAATCTGCTGAAATTAATTTACCGTTTGCTAATTCGAGTAAAAATTTACTATCCAACGGCGTCAATGGACAACTTAATTTAGCACAAAAATCTCTACTCATATAGCTTCTATCCGCACCCGAATCAAATAAAACGTAAGCAGATTTATTGTCAATAAGAAACGTACCCATAACAAGCTCCGGGTCTTCCTGTGCCTCTGCCGCATTAATATTGAAAACTCTTCTGCAGCCTTGTCCATTCATATTCTCCTGGTTCGGGCAATTTCTAATAATGTGGCCCAGTTTTCCACATTTATAACAAACTACATTGGCATAACTTGCTCCTACACAACTTGCTCTGCCATTACTCGTTCTGACACCGTTTCTTCCTTTCGTTCTGTTAACCCCTGGTCCGTAGACCTCACACTTCGCCACGCTATGACCATTTCTTTTACACTTGTTGCAAAATTTGGTGCAGAACCCCGAGTGATACTTTTCACACGTTTGGCATAGCTGCTTCTGATTGTTGTTGTTGTTGCGGTTGTTATTATTGTTGGGATGATTGTTGTAGTTGTTGTTGTTGTTGTTGTTGTGTCGTTTGTTGTAGTTGCGATTGATGTTGCGATTGTTGGGATAGTTGTTGTTGTTTTGGTGACTCTTATCACCATTTTCCTCCCACTTTCTTTTGACTAGCTTCACGTTGGCCTCTTCGGCCGCCTGTTCTTTAATTCTTCCCTCAATCTGGTTCACTAGTTTGTGAGCCATTCTACATGCCTTTTGTATGGAGGCAGGCTCATGTGAACTTATATCTTCTTAGATTCTCTCCTGTAACCATTTCACAAACGCGTCGATCTTCTCTTCCTCATCTTCGAACGCTCTCGGACACAATAGGCACAATTCTGTGAATCATCTTTCATACGAAGTAATATTGAATCCCTGTGTTCGTAACCCTCTAAGTTCTGACTTTAGCTTATTGACCTCGGTTCTGGGACGGTACTTCTCGTTCATCAAGTGCTTGAATGCTGACTACGGTAGCGCTTAAGCAGCATCTTGTCCCACTTGCTCTAGATAGGTATTCCACCATGTTAACGCAATACCTGTGAAGGTATGCGTAACGTACTTCACTTTGTCTCCTTCAGCACACTTACTTATGGCAAACACCGATTCAACTTTCTCGGTCTACCGTTTCAATCCGATTGGTCCTTCGGACCCATCAAATTCTAAAGGTTTGCAGGCAGTGAATTCCTTGTAGGAGCATCCTACACGATTTCTTGCGCCGTTAGCTGTATTGCTAGATTCAGAGTTATTGTTGGTATGTAGCGCAGCCTGTACTGCGGCTATATTTGAAGCAAGAAAGGCACGAAATTCCTCTTCGCTCATATTCAAGGTGTGTCAAGTAGTCGGTGCCATTTCCTTCAAAATAGTCAAATGAAACAAGTTAATCATATAGAATATAAAGAGTAGTCAATAGTATCTCGTAGCATAATATGAACTCATTTATAAAAGCTTTTTCTTCATATTAGCGTTTTATAAGTTTAATTCGGGTACTACCTACCCGTTAAGTTCATACTTAGTAGCTATTATACAATTCAACTACTACAATTCCATATGAAAAACTGATTATAATAATATATCACATACAAATATTATTCAAACTTACAACTTTGCTATATTACATATAACATGAAATATAGTACACTATGATACAGGACAGTTTTGAAGATAAATCTAGTTAATACGCAAGTTGTTCAGCAAAGAAAATAAAGACACGTAATTCATAAGTCCAGAAACAAGTCATGCATTCTGGTTTTACTAAGATGACTTCCCATCCTTGGTCTTGTGGAAAATAACCATTATGACCATTGGCTAGGCAGCATGTTGTAATGTTGTCAAAAGGACGACGGTTTCGTAATGTCCAATAGCCCCGTAATAATCTAAAAACCTTGTTTCTCACCCCAACTACTGAATCTGTCAGTTGTGGGAAATTTTTATTTAAAAGCTGCAATCCGATGTTCTTTCAAAGGAAAGTCTTTTATAAACTAGACAAGATTTCCTCAATCATATCCTCTGGTAGGTCTTCTAAAATATTCGATTGTCTACCCTTAACGTCCATTTTGTTTTTATACTGTAAAATAGACAAGGAATAGATTCGTAATAACAAACAATACAATCAATTTTTACATAGAACATAAAAGTACAAGCACACTACAATACATTTATTACACAACATGCTCACACCCCTCTAATCTGAATCACTGGTTTCTTCTTCTTCGGACTTGGTTCTTTTTCCTAATCTTCTAGGGATATATGATGTTCCTCTAATACGAGTCGTCGTTTTCCACATTGGTTTAGAAAAACGTGGTGGTTTAGAGGTTCTCGGGTTATTGTCACGATATTGAAAATACGGGTGTTGACGGTACATATAAAGTTCATCGGGGTCGGAATCAGATTTCTCTATTTTCATGTCTTTTCCCTTATTATTTTCTTTTGCCTCTTTAAATCGGGTCGGGTAATTTCTATAACATCATTGGAATCCTCATCAGGATCCGATTCATCAGAAAATTGGTAATTTTCCCAATATTTTGCTTCCTTAGCGGAAACACCATTGACCATTATTAACTTTGGTCCATTAGTTGAGGATTTTCTTTTATTTGACCGGTTTTCTATGGTTCCTACTATTCCCCCCTCTGGAACCTCTTCTTCTTCCGGTTCCTCTTCTTCTGGTTCCTCTTCTTCCGATTTCGTTTCCTCTTCTTCCGGTTCTTCGGGAACTTGTGAATATTGCCAATATATATTCGACTCTTCGTTATTATTAGGTGAGTCAATGGGATTTGTGCTAGAGGTAGACATCTATCACACAATATCAAACATGTTAAGAGATTAATATATCACATAATATTTACATGTTAATAATATATAGTTTCCAACAAAAATGTTAAGCAATCATTTTTAAAGAAAATACGGTCGAAGTCCAGACTCATTAATGCATCCTAACAAACTCGATAAGACACACTAATACAAATTTTCTGGTTCTCTAAGACCAACGCTCAGATACCAACTGAAATGTCCCGTTCATATTGATTATAAACGTTCCATATTAATTGATTTCGTTGCGAGGTTTTGACCTCTATATGAGACATTTTTCAAAGACTGCATTCATTTTTAAAACAACCATAACCTTTATTTTATCAATAAAGGTTTTAAAAATATTACGTAGATGATCAAATAATGATAATCTAAAATATACTGTTTACACACGACCATTACATAATGGTTTACAATAGAAATATATTACATCGACATATGTTTCTTGAATGCAGTTTTTACACAATATCATACAAACATGGACTCCAAATCTTATCCTTATTTTAGTATGCAACAGCGGAAGCTCTTAGTATTCACCTGAGAATAAACATGCTTTAAACGTCAACAAAAATATTGGTGAGTTATAGGTTTAACCTATATATATCAAATCGTAACAATAGACCACAAGATTTCATATTTCAATACACATCCCATGCATAGAGATAAAAATTATTCATATGGTGAAAACCTGGGAACCGACATTAACAAGATGCATATATAAGAATATCCCCATCATTCCAGGACACCCTTCGAATATGATATAAATTTCGAAGTACTAAAGCATCCGGTACTTTGGATGGGGTTTGTTAGGCCCAATTGATCTATCTTTAGGATTCGCGTCAATTAGGGTGTCTGTTCCCTAATTCTTAGAATACCAGACTTAATAAAAAGGGGCATATTCGATTTTGATAATTCAACCATAGAATGTAGTTTCACGTACTTGTGTCTATTTTGTAAATCATTTTTAAAACCTGCATGTATTCTCATCCCAAAAATATTAGATTTTAAAAGTGGGACTATAACTCACTTTCACAGATATTTCCTTCCTCGAAAATAAGACTTGGCCACGGATCGATTCACAAACCTATACAAATATGTACATATATATCAAAGTATGATCAAAATATAATTACAACCATTTTTATTATGTTTTAAAGATTTGAGTGTATCAAGTCAGATGTCCTCGTTAGTAACCTACAACTAATTGTCCACAGTTAGATGTACAGAAATAAATCGATATATATTATCTTGAATCAATCCACGACCCAGTGTATACATGTCTCAGGCTAGATCACAAATCAAAGTATATATTTTTGGAATCAACCTCAACCCTGTATAGATAACTCCAACATTACTACATATAGAGTGTCTGTGGTTGTTCCAAATAATATATATACATGGGTCGATATGATATGTCAAAACATTTACATACGTGTCTATGGTATCCCAAGATTACATTATATATTAGAATACATGTATAATACAATATAAGTTAGCTAGGATATGATTTGTATAGATTTGTTAAACATTTCCCGTAGCTAAAAAGATCAAAAATATCCAATCTTGTTTTACCCATAACTTCTTCATTTTAAATCCGTTTTGAGTGAATCAAATTGCTATGGTTTAATATTGAACTCTAATTTAAGAATCCAAATAGAAAAAGTATAGGTTTATAATCGGAAATTTAAGTTACATGTCAATTACTAAAGAGGTAGTCATTTTCGTCGAAAGAACGACACCTTGATGACCATTTTGAAAAACATACTTTCACATTGTGTTTAACCTAGATTTTTGGATATAGTTTCATGTTCATATGAAAAATCATTTTCCCAGAAGAACAACTTTTAAATCAAAGTTTATCATAGTTTTTAATTATCCAAACCAAAACAGCCCCCGGTTTCACTACGACGGCGTATATCCGATTTTATGGTGTTCATCGTGTTTCCAGGCTTTAAATCATTAAGTTAGCATATCATATAAATATAGAACATGTGTTTAGTTGATTTTAAAAGTCAAGTTAGAAGGATTAACTTTTATTTGCGAACAAGTTTAGAATTAACTAAACTATGTTTTAGTGATTACAAGTTTAAACCTTCGAATAAGATAGCTTTATATGTATGAATCGAATGATGTTATGAACATCATTACTACCTCAAGTTTTCTGGATAAAACTACTGGAAATAAGAAAAATTGATCTAGCTTCAAAGGATCCTTGAATGGCTTGAAAGTTCTTGAAGTAGAATCGTGACACGAAAACAGTTCAAGTAAGATTTTCACTCGAAATAAGATTCTTATAGTTGTAGAAATTGAATCAAAGTTTGAATATGAATAATACCTTGAATTAGAAAGATAACCTACTGTAAATAACAAAGGTTCCTTGATCTTAGATGATTACTTGGAATGGATTAGAAAGCTCGGAAGTAGACTTGCAAACTTGGAAGTATTCTTGATTTTTATGAAACTATACTTATGGAATTTATGAAGAACACTTAGAACTTGAAGATGGAACTTGAGAGAGATCAATTAGATGAAGAAAATTGAAGAATGAAAGTGTTTGTAGGTGTTTTTGGTCATTGGTATATGGATTAGATATAAAGGATATGTAATTTTGTTTTCATGTAAATAAGTCATGAATGATTACTAATATTTTTGTAATTTTATGAGATATTTCATGCTAGTTACCAAATGATGGTTCCCACATGTGTTAGGTGACTCACAGGGCTGCTAAGAGCTGATCATTGGAGTGTATATACCAATAGTACATACATCTAAAAGCTGTGTATTGTACGAGTACGAATACGGGTGCATACGAGTAGAATTGTTGATGAAACTGAACGAGGATGTAATTGTAAGCATTTTTGTTAAGTAGAAGTACTTTGATATGTGTCTTGAAGTCTTTAAAAAGTGTAAGAATACATATTAAAACACAACATGTATATACATATTAATGAATCCGTTAAGTCTTCGTTAGTCGTTACATGTAAGTGTTGTTTTGAAACCTTTAAGTTAATGATCTCAATTAATGTTGTTAACCCAATGTTTATTATATCAAATGAGATGTTAAATTATTATATTATCATGATATTATGATGTATGAATATCTCTTAATATGATACATACATTTAAATATCGTTACAACGATAATCGTTACATATAAGTCTCGTTTCGTAATTCTTGAGTTAGTAGTCTTGTTTTTACATATGTAGTTCATTGTTAACACACTTAATGATATATTTAAATATCATTTTATCATGTTAAATATAGTGTATCAATATCTTAATATGATACATATGTATTTAGTAGACTTTATCATAACGATAATCATTATATATATCATTTCGAGTTTCTTAACTTAGTAATCTCATTTCTTATGTATATCACACATTGTTAATATACTTATTGAGATACTTACTCATCATAATCTCATGTCAACCATATATATATGTCTATATATACCACAACATGTAGTTTTCACAATTTTGTAACGTTCGTGAATCGCCGGGTAACTTGGGTGATCAGTTGTCTATATGAAACTTATTTCATTTAATCAAGTCTTAACAAGTTTGATTGTTTAACACGTTGGAAACATTTAGTCATGTAAATATCAATCTCAATTAATATATATAAACATGGAAAAGTTCGGGTCACTACAGTAAACATACGCACTCGCCAAGTGTTCTTTTAGGGGGTGATAAACGTTAAGTTAGTTACCAAGTGCCCACGGTTATACATATACTTTTCATACTATTTTGAAATGCTTTTTGTAGCACTGGAATCTCGTGGCCTACCTTACATTACTATTATACTTAAACTATAGCTCACCAACCTTTGTGTTGACGTTTTAAGCATATTTTTCTTAGGTGCTTAAGATTGCTTGCTTCCGCTATTGTACTAGTCATGCCTTGTAGACTTCCGCTATGCTTACTAGAGATATAACCGCATGAAACATTTTATCTTACATTCAAACTTTATTACTTTTGAAACGATGTATTTGTAACGACCTACGGGTCACGTACTATTATTACTTACTATTCGTAGAAGCATACTTTTGGTTGTTAAATATTCGACGTTGGTTAAAACGTCACCTTTATTCATGAATGCAAACTTCTTTTGAAACCGCATATAGTATTTGACCTTGTAATGATTCTGTTGTTGATGATTCGTACACGATGGTTTTGTACGGGGCATCACACCCGGCAGTGGTGTTATTTTTTTTTTTGAGCTTTTCTTCAAAGGTTGTAATCCTTTATTATTGTTATTATTATTATTATAATTATAATAATTATTATTATTATTATTATTATTATTATTATTATTATTATTATTATTATTATTATTATTATTATTATTATTATTATTATTATTAAGTATTATGAATATCATAATTATTATCACCATTAGTATTATTATTATTGTTATTATTATTAATATTATAATTAATGATATATTTACTACTAATATAAGAATTATGATAGAAATTTTCATATATTATTATTAAGGTTATAGTTACAAATATGATTTTTATTAATGTTATTACTAATATTATCATCATTTAAATTATAATCTTTATCGTTTTAATACTAAAATAAGTATTTATATTATTATTATAAATATTATCATTAATATGAATTTTCAATTATTAGTATTATGATGAAAATAATAAAATTTACTATTATTTTTTTATTAATATTATTATTAGTATTATTTTAGAATTGTTATCATTATTATTAATAAAAGTATTATTATTAAGTTTACCGTTAGTAATAAGATTGTTACAATTATTATTATTAAGTATTAAGTATTAATATCAAAAAGTATTATTTCATGACCATTATTATTAAATTATACATTTTTATTAAAAACTACTGTTATCATCATTATTATTAACATTAGTATTATCACTATTATTATTTCAAAAATTATCTTAGTATTACTAAAGTACTGTTTTAACAAACCAAAAATATATATAGATATATATACAGATATATTTAGTACACATAACATAACAAAATTTAATATTTTATATAAAATGAATAGAAGTATTAATATAAGAATTATATCACTGATAATAATATATAAATTTATTCGATTACGATTATACGTTTTAATATATATACAAATGATATAGGTTCGTGAATTCGAGGCCAACCCTGCATTGTTCAGTATCGTCGTATGAATATATTTACTACAAAATATTGTATCGTGAGTTCATTTGATTCCTTTTTACTCTTTATATTTTTGAGACTGAGAATACATGCGCTGTTTTTACAATTTTTTTATTTAAATGCCTTTGAAATCTATATTTTTGGACTGAGAATATATGAGATGATTTTATAAATGTTTTACGAGATAGACACAAGAAAAACATTCCTCGAATGAATTATTATATAGACAGAAATTCTGTTGATTATTATTGAATTAGTTGGACGTTATAATTGCCACTAATTGATGTGAATATTTTCCCCTGATTATTATAGCTTGGTAACCTAAGAATTAGGAAACGGGTATGGTCCTTAATTCACGCGAATTCTAAAGGTAGCTACCGGGTTTAACACCCTCACCCAGAATGTTCACTAGACGGAAGAGCTAGTGGGCGTGGTGTTTAGTACTTCGAGGTTTATATATTATTACAGACTGAAAGTTCTATTTCTTTTGGGGATATTTATGATGCGCATTAAATGTTAAGGTCGGTTACCAAGCCAAGCAAAGAAAGCGAATGTTATGTATTGAGAGAATGATTTTATACACAGGTTATGTGTATGTTATTTTGTACACGAGATATGTGTACGGTTACTAAGATTTATGAAAAATGGTTTCGTACACGAGAAAGGTGTACTGTATTTAAAATAAATCGCATGTACATTACAGGTGGGTATAGGATTCGGGCCCATTTGTACCATGCACATTTAAATCTTGTGGTCTATAAAAAAATGATGAATTTTATTGTTTATGATAAACCTATGAACTCACCAACCTTTTGGTTGACACTTTTAAGCATGTTTATTCTCAGGTATAAAAGAAAACTTCCGCTCTGCATTTGCTCATTTTAGAGATATTACTTGGATTCATTCATGACATATTTCAAAAAACATTGCATTCGAGTCGTTGAGTTCATCAAGAATATTATTAAGTCATTTATAGTTGAGTATATTATGAAATGGTTTGCATGCCATCAACTTTCGATGTAATGAAAGTCCATCTTTTAAAAACGAATGCAATGTTTGTAAAATGTATCATATAGAGGTCAAATACCTCGCAATGAAATCAATTATTATGTAACGTTTATAATCGATATGAACGGGGCATTTCAGTTGGTATCAAAGCGGTGGTCTTAGCGAACCAGGTCTTTCATTAGTGTGTCTAATAGGTAGTTGTTAGGATGCATTAGTTAGTCTTGACTTCGACCTAGTAGTTGTTAGGACACATTAATAAGTCTGAACTTTAACCTGGTCTGCATGTCAAAAAGTTTTGCTTATCATTTCTTGTTGGAAATTACATACTTATCATTCTTAAGTCTAGACACGTTTCCTGCATTTATTGCATAAATAGTGTACAGAAGAATTCATATCTTAGCGTATCTGCTAATTCATATCTAAGCGTATCTGTTACTGTAAACTTTGCCTGATATATTCTGTAAATTCCTCCGTAATTTACAAAATCTTTTGCTCTATAGATATAGATATTCTATGTAATTAGAATACCATCTGATAGCAGGAAATCATTTCATATCGAAAAATCCTTTATTCAATCATACGAAATGGAACTCGCCACTGGTTCAAGTCCCTCGGATTCCGATATGGAGTTTCACTCGAACTCTGAAAGCAGTGTGACCGGAATGGATCAACCAATTAGCCATCATCTATTCTGGATGAATTGAGGATGGGTTCGTAGCCTACTTAATCACTGGAGACAAGAAGAAGGTGATCCCTTCCATACACCACATTGCCCTCTTGGCGATAAACCTGAAGCACTTACCGGCGAACCAGTCCGAAACACCATTTTCACTCTCATTTCCAGAATAGCTCGCAAGGATTACGTAATATCTACAATTCTAGATTTTATTCATCCGATCGTCCGAACCACCTATCATTCCAGAGTAATAAAATAAGTAGACGAGCTTCGCGCTCGAATAGTAACTTTAGAGAATATGATTCACAACTTGCAGGCATCACAGGCAGCACCGGCAACACCACCAGCATCAGCACCAGTACCATCAACAACCACATCCGCACTGCAAACCTTAACTTCACAATCTGTCACACGAGCATCAACGTCGTACGCACCATAGATACCAAGGAGTACTAATAAAAATCAACGATGAAGTATTGATTCATAACTTCATTAGAGAACTATTTGGAGGCAATTATGTAATCTCTAAAGTCTTAGAGATAATGTATTCTACATATCTGTTCTACATCGATTATCTTTGTTCTACATAATCGTTCTATATCATTTATCTTCACTGAACATGGCGATTATGTAATCTCTAAAGTCTTAGAGATTATTTATTCTAGCTCCAACCGAAAAGCAAATGAGATTAATATCATATTAACTCATTAAATCCATGATTACATCTGAAGAAAATATATATGTATATATGTTTTCATAAAGATTATAATTTAAAATTCTTTTGTACAAACTGTTAATGGTGAAAATATTTTAACGGGTAGGTAATACCCGAGGAATATTTAAATTTCACATTAATAAGTTACACTGTACATTCTTCGAATCTGATTCAACAGTCATTTACTATCCTACTTACATCCACATATATACGTATCCGTTCACCGCAGAATAACCATTTTCATTCAATTTTATATTTGTATTTTAACCTATCAGAATTCAACAAGTGGCATAATGAAGAAAACATTAGACAAAAAATAAAATTTGTTAGAAACAAACAAATTAACTATGAGAAATTTTGTTAAGAATCCATACTAACAAAATCCTAGGTAACTGTTCCTAGCTAACTGTTAATTCCTTATTACATTTTATTTATCGCAATTTATTTATCGCAATTTAGTTATCGCAATTTTAATTCTCGCAATTTTATTTATCATCATTTAATTTTCTTTATTTATTTTACGCACTTTAAATATCGTCGGATAAATCGGGACATGTGTACAATGTTTTGACATATCATATCGACGTCATCTATATATATTATTTGGAATAACCGTAAGTTACTCTATATGCGGTAATGCTTGAGTTAGCATATAAAGGGTCGAGGTTGATTCTAAAATAATATATATACTTTGAGTTGTGATCGAGTCTGAGACATGTATACAATGGGTCACGATACGTATTAATTAATTAGAATATTATATATTAAATTACATATGAATAAGTGAATTACTAACTGTGGACTACTAACATTGGACAATTAAAATAAATTAAAATATTGATTAAATTATATGAAACTAAATATTTCTTCAAGTTTGCCACTTGATTATATCTTAAACCTCATTTGTGTCTTCACGATTACAATCTGTGTTCAAACCTTTCATGATTCTTGAAAACACCTCAATCAAGAGGATGAACCAACCGCGCTTCATCTACGGAATAAAAGATTGATGCATATAGTCATGCACCTGAAAACACTCAGAACCTGAGTAAATGTTTAACACGTATATGTGCTAGCTCCTTTGGCATTGTTATTACCGAAAATAACATTGCAATTCCTTTTCAAAATAGCCAGTTTTGTCACAGCTTCAGCAAGTCAACTTCGACTTTTTATCCGGATTAGTCTTATATTATAACTTTGATATAAAAGTTGCCCTTTATTGTTATCGGGAAACCTTTTATATTCCACCATGATAACAACAGACTTATCAACAATCTCGTTGCTCTTTGGTATAAATATCTCCGAAAAACCATTATATTTGTTCATAAAAACCCTATCATATACTCATCCACACCTTATAACGAGAATTGCCATACTAATTACTAGGAATTAGCAATCAGTATTTTGAATCTTGTAGCATTTCTACATCAACAGTTATATGTATACATATAACATTTATCTCCTAGAATTTTAATCTTTTATTCTGAAATTCTGGAAAGCACCCAGTCTACTAATCAATACTATGAATGTTGAAAATGCTGATTGAAGCAGCAAAAACTGTAAACGACCTTAACAGTTAAAAGTTTGATGATAAAAAATAATGTGTTGGCAAAGTTCAGAAAAAGAGAAGGTTTGGAACTAGAAAACGGATTGAGCAAACTATGAAGAAGGCTGTGAACAAATCACAATGACTAAACGTTCCTTCAAAGAATCCAAATGATTCGGTGTCTGCTGAAGTCATTAACGAATAAATTGCTCCTGACTCTACACTTTTACAGAAAAATCTTCATCATCATCCATCGATATTAGAAATTCTAAGATATCATCGTGTCTTTCATTATAAATATCCTCGATATTTCTGAAGATATTTTTATAACTATTCTTATCTGAAATCATTTATCTCTTCGCGATACCAGTGTTACATTAGAAAGGAAACTATTTTAGTTTCTAAATTCTGAAAAATTCGAACTTAAAATATGAATGTTATTGAAGTAGTGTTGGGAACTGAAGCATGAGTTAGTATAATATATTGACACTTGATCAACGTGATTATATTACAGTAACTCATGCTGAGTTTCTAATGAAACATGATGATTCACAGACTATAACATCATCATGTGCCATGTTACACGACCCTTACATTCTACTTAATCTCCAAACATATCGAGAAAATATCTCCCTGATAGTTCTATCTTTTCTCTTGAATTCTGGTAATATAACCAATCAAGATTGTGCTATTACAATTCCTCTCTCAGAACATTATTCATGTTTATTTGAAACTTCATACCTACGAATTATGGACCATTGTTCACTTGACTTAAAATTGGGAAGAGAAAACAAAAGTATGGAACTCCAAAATATAAAGGAAACAAAAGGCGTGGATTTATAGTGAAATATCCAACAGAGCAATCAAAGTAGATTATTGTATTTAACCAAAGAAGATCCTAATTTCCTTAATTACCTAAAAATCAAATCTTATTACGAAGATTTTCTCTAAATTCCTTGAACTCCGGAAATCAACTATACCTATGTCAAAAGATATGAAGAAACATTATTTTCTCATTTCACTCTTTTGCGATAGCTTCACTCGTACTCATCACATAATCAAATTATTTTATCCATATTACTCAATGATGATAAAACTTCATTTGTCAAATCGTAAGAGTCATGAAAACATACTTATTGTCAGCCATGACGATCTCAATCAAATTTCGAAATGAAATTTCTTTAACGGGTAGGTACTGTGACGACCCAGAAATTTCTGACCAAATTTAAACTTAAACTTTATATAAATTCGACGCGATAAGCAAAGTGTGTAATGTTGAGTCTCAAAAAAAAAAATTTGAAACTATATTAATGAAATCAATTACCTTTAGACTGTGCCCTACGATTCACGAACAATTGTTTGTAAATAAATATGTATAACTATAAATGTAAGTATATATATGAATTCTATTAATAATTATAATTATATTGTAATATATATATAATATATAAATATTAAATGTTTAATAAATGTTACCATATAATAAAATATAATTAACAAATTAGACATTAAATGTAATTACAAGTTTAATTATAGTTGTTATATTATTATTACATTCATTATTATTATTAATATTAGTATTATTAGTATTATTAAAGATTTAATATGAAATTTATAATATGTAATTTATTATATTATTATTATTTTTATTATTATTGGTATTAATATAATTATCAATATTGTTATTAACAACATTATCTTATTATTAATATTATTATCAATATTGTTATTATTATTATCATTATTAAAATGATTAATAAAAATTATCAGTTTAATTATTATCATTGTTACTTTTAATGTTAATATTAGTATTATTAATTATTCTATTATTATTATTAATGATATTTCTACTATTAATAATCCATATTATTATTAATAATTATTATTATCAGTATTATTATTATTTATTAGTATTATTGTAATATAATTATTATTAACATTATTAGAATCAATATTTATATATAATACTTAATTATTTATAGAAATTGAATATAATTTATAAAACAGAAAGAGAGATTTCGTACAGGTTGTTACACATCACGATCATCCTTTTGATTCATGTCTCTAATCCTGTATCAAAATCGAAATGAATCACAGATGAGGTCAAATTCAGTTAGCAATCTCATTCAAAGTTTTATTTTTTTATTTATTTTTTTTTCTATCCTTGATTTTGATTCTGTCGACCTTATCTCAGCTATAAATCAAACGATTACTCTCATATTATCAATAACTCAATCGACTTTCCACCCTCAATAACCATTACAACTATTTTTGAACAGATTTTAATTGTAAATTTAAACTGATTTTTTTATAGCCCGTCCTCTGTTCTTGATTCTTTTTATATAAAGCTCAAATTCAAACAAATTTCAAAAATGTATAAATGTAGTCATGTTAGGAATCCTCTAATGAATCAATCTTCAAAGTTTCAGCTTTCAATTCCTTAAACTGAGTTTGAATTTTGAAGTGAAACTTACTTTTCAAAAAGTCAATCGATATGTTCATCACAAAATTGGAAATCGTTCTTATGTTTTAAATCTAATTAAGGGTACATAAAGTTTCTAGGAGAGATTTACAAACATTTTCATGTTATAATCTCAGTCTAAAACATTCAAAAATCTCGATTTGGATTTCAAGTTCATACGCGTTTGTTTTTCTGTCTCAGCTGTTTTTTTTTCTGTTTTAACTAAATTAACCAATCACAGGTAATCATTTTTGTATAAATATTAAATCCTAAAAGTTAATAAGAAAACAAGATTAGCTAGTTGTGTGATCTCTGGTCGATTTCAATTTCAATCAGAATAAGAAGGAGAGAAAAGAAAATAGAAATTAAACGGGTTATATTGGGTTGATTAGGGAATTAAAACAGAAAGACACCAACAGAGTAATGGTTAAGGCATTGTTCGAGTTAGCGGGAGGTCGCGGGTTCGAGTCTCGGCAGTGGCGTTCTTTTTTTTTTTAGCTTTTCTTTAAAGGTTGTAATCCTTTATTATTATTATTATTATTATTATTGTTATTGTTGTTATTATTATTATTATTATTATTATTATTATTATTATTATTATTATTATTATTATTATTAAGTATTATGAATATCATAATTATTATCACCATTAGTATTATTATTATTATTATTGTTATTATTATTAATATTATAATTAATGATATATTTATGACTAATATAAGAATTATGATAGAAATTTTAATATATTATTATTAAGGTTATAGTTACAAATATGATTTTTATTAATGTTATTACTAATATTATCATCATTTAAATTATAATCTTTATCGTTTTACTACTAAAATAAGTATTTATATTATTATTATAAATATTATCATTAATATGAATTTTCAATTATTAGTATTATGATGAAAATAATAAAAGTTACTATTATTTTTTATTAATATTAGTATTAGTATTATTTTAGAATTGTTATCTTTATTATTAATAAAAGTATTATTATTAAGTTTACTGTTAGTAATAAGATTGTTACAATTATTATTATTAAGTATTAAGTTTTAATATCAAAAAGTATTACTTCATGATCATTATTATTAAATTATTCATTTTATTAAAAACTACTGTTATCATCATTATTATTAACATTAGTATTATCACTATTATTATTTCAAAAAATATCTTAGTATTACTAAAGTACTGTTTTAACAAACCAAAAATATATATAGATATATATACAGATATATTTAGTACATATAACATAACAAAATTTAATATTATATAAAATGAATATAAGTGTTAATATAAGAATTATATCACTAATAATAATATATAAATTTGTTCGATTACGATTATACGTTTTAATATATATACAAATGATATAGGTTCGTGAATCCAAGGCCAACCCTGCATTGTTCAGTATCGTCGTATGAATATTTTTACTACAAAATATTGTATCGTGAGTCATTTTATTCCCTTTTACTCTTTATATTTTTGGGACTGAGAATACATGCGCTGTTTTTACAACTGTTTTATTTAAATGCCTTTGAAATCTATATTTTTGGACTGAGAATACATGAAATGCTTTTATAAATGTTTGATTATTATTGAATTAGTTGGTAATTGCCACTAATTGATGTGAATATTTTCCCCTGATTATTATAGTTTGGTAACCTAAGAATTAGGAAAAGGGTATGGCCCTTAATTCACGCGAATCCTATAGGTAGCTACCGAGTTTAACACCCCCACCCAGAATGTTCACTAGACGAAAGAGCTAGTGGGCGTGGTGTTTAGTACTTCGAGGTTTATATATTATTATAGACTGAAAGTTCTGTTTATTTTGGGGATATTTATGATACGCATTAAATGTTAAGGTCGGTAACCAAGCCAAGCAAAGAAAAGCGAATGTTATGTATCGAGAGAATGATTTTATACATAGGTTATGTGTATGTTATTTTGTAAACGAGATATGTGTACGGTTACTAAGATTTATGAAAAATGGTTTCGTACACGAGAAAGGTGTACTGTATTTAAAATAAATCGCATGTACATTATAGGTGGGTATAGGATTCGGGCCAATTTGTACCATTCACATTTAAATCTTGTGGTCTATAAAAAAAATGATGAATTTTATTGTTTATGATAAACCTATGAACTCACCAACCTTTTGGTTGACACTTTTAAGCATGTTTATTCACAGGTATGAAAGAAAACTTCCGCTGTGCATTTGCTTATTTTAGAGATATTACTTGGAGTCATTCATGACATATTTCAAACAACGTTACATTCGAGTTGTTGAGTTCATCAAGAATATTATTAAATCATTTATAGTTGAGTATATTATGAAATTGTATGCATGCCATCAACTTTTGATGTAATGAAAGTTCGTCTTTTAAAAACGAATGCAATGTTTGTAAAATGTATCATATAGAGGTCAAATACCTCGCAATGAAATCAATTATTATGTAACGTTTATAATCGATATAAACGGGGCATTTCATCTATAATGCTTGAGAGTATGGGGATGTGAAGCTTATCCTAAGTGCTTCGTCGCTAATAAGCTGAATGCTCGATCCATGAAGTGTATTTTCATAGGATATCCCAAGGATGATATGGGATACTATTTCTATGATCCAATCGAGCAAAATGTATTTGTTGCTCGAAAGACGGAATTCCTTGAAACTAAGTTCCTAATGGAAGGTAATAGTGAAAGGAAGATAGATCTTGAAGAGGTTCAAGATCAAGAAGATGATACACAATTTGTTGACCCTAGCACTCAAAATCAAAATGTTAGGAATGATCACATGGATGATCAAAGTATACAGAACATTCGTAGAACTGGTAGGATTAGTAATCCTCCTGAGAGATATGGGTTTCTCATGGATGGTTGCTATGTGGTTGATTTGAATGAACCAACCAACTACCAAGATGCTTTATCGCGGATTGATAAAGATAAATGGCATGAAGCCATGAACGCTGAGATACAATCCATGTATGACCACAAAGTTTGGGAACTGGTTGTACAACCTACTAGCTCCAAGTTAGTTGATTGTAAATGGCTTTTGAAGAAGAAATACGACATACATGGAAACTTGGATACATACAAAGCTAGACTTGTAGCAAAAGGTTTCACTCAAACTCAAGGGGTTGATTATGATGAAACTTTTTCACCTGTGGCAATGCTAAAGTCTATCAGGATATTATTTGTCATTGCTGCTCATTTTGATTATGAGATATGGCAAATGGATGTGAAGACCGCTTTCCTAAATTGATATCTTGAGGAAGATGTCTATATGGTTCAGCCTGAAGGTTTTGTTGATCCAAAATATCCTAACAAAGTATGTAAATTAAAGAAGTCAATCTACGGATTGAAACAAGTATCTAGAATGTGAAATAGTCATTTTAATTAGGAGTCCAAGAAATTTAGCTTCATTAAAAATGGTGATGAAGCTTGTGTATATAAGAAAGCTAGTGGGAGCACTGTCATGTTCCTTGTACTCTATGTGGATGACATATTATTATTTGGAAATGATATTCCGACGATGCAAGGTGTTAAAACTTGGCTAAGTAGCTTCTTCTCCATTAAGGATCTTAGAGAAGCACAATACATTTTGGGGATTGGGATCTATATAGATAGATCCAAGAAATTGATAGGTTTAAATCAAAGTGCATACATTGAATGTAGTGACCCGAACATTTCCATGATATATATTAAATGAAAACTATATTTACATGATTAAATTTTTCCAACATGTTAAGCAATCAAACTTGTTAAAACTTGATTAATTGAAACGAGTTTTTATGTAGACAATTGATCACCCAATTTGACCGGCGATTCACGAACGTTAAAACTTGAAAAAACGACATGATGATATATATATATATATATATATATATATATATATATATATATATATAACATGATATTATGATAAGTAAGTATATCACAAAATATATTAACAAAGAGTTATATTCATAAAATGAAACTATTAAATTAAAGAAACTCGAAACGATATATATAACGATTATCGTTATAACAACGTTTTAATTAAAATAAATACATATGTATTCTATTAAGATATTAACACACTATATTTAACATGATAAAATGATAATTAAATATATCATTAAGTGTACTAACAATGAACTACACGAGTAAGATGAGACTACTAACTTAAGGATTTCGAAACAATATGTATATGTAACGATTATCGTTGTAATAGCATTTTAACACATATATATATATATATATATATATATATATATATATATATATATATATATATATATATATATATATATATATATATATATATATGATATTAAGATATATTAATACACTATGTTATCATGTTAACATAACAATTTAACATCTCATTAAGTATAATAACAATGGATTAATTACATTTAACAAGATCGTTAAATTAAAGGTTTCGAAACAACACTTACATGTAATGACTAACGATGACTTAACGACTCAGTTAAAATGTATATACATGTAGTGTATTAAGATGTATTAATACACTTTTGAAGGACTTCAAGACATATATCAAAACACTCATACTTAATAAAAATGGTTATAAATTCTTTCTCATTCATTTTCATCAACAATTCTACTCATATTCATTCAGTATTCGTACTCGTATTATACCTAGCTTCTAGATGTATATACTATTGGTATATACACATCAATTGTAACATCCCGCATTTTTCCATTAAATTATTTTAACGCCCGTCTTTTTTTTAGATAATATCTTTCGTTATCTAAATTCGTATCTTTCGTTAACTAACGTTCTTAATATCCCCGTTATTGAATTATAACATCTCTTGTTACTCTAGCGTATTTAAATAATTCGTTTGGTTAATTCCCACACCAGCTTTCAAACTCGAGGGACTAATGTGGTCAAGTGGGCAAAGTTGTAACTAGTGGTTGACTAGTCAACCACCATCCTCCCACCATTCATTTTCATTTTATTTTCTTTTATTTTTTTCTCTCATTTCTTTCTTCCATTTTTACACCATTTTCTCCATTTACACAAATCCAACATCTAAATTGAATCTAGCAAGCTAACTTCAAAATAAATTGTACTTTTGGTATCCTCTCTTCATCCTCTACAAATTGATACCAATTTCATCTCGTTTGAGTAATATTTCTAAAACTCTAGATTTCATGTTCTTAGTGTTTTTAACTTGAAATGGTGTTAATTAGTGTCTATGGCTCAAGTCTAACATGAATACGTGATTTGTTTGCTCGATTTGTTGTTTTGGAGTTACTAGCATGAACACTTGAAATGGGTTAGTTTAATCTTTGATTTTGGATGATTAAATGTTGTTTAAATGTTAAAGTTCATGTATTAAATGTGTTACTAGCATCATTAGCTTCGTTTTGGTATGTAGGTTGATTTAGAAAAACTTCATTAACATGATTGTTGATTTTGTGATTTTTGGTTAGGGTTTGATAGACTTAAAATGAACTTTTGATTAATTGAATGCTATGATATGTTATCTGTAAGTGTTTAGTTGTATTGTATGTTTAATTACCTTCGAAACGGTGTATCGTATGTGTAAATTGGATTCCCGAATCGCCATTTACATTTTTGAGCTTGAAACGTTAAATAATGATCTTTCGGCAAGATTTCGGTTATTGTAAATGATGTTTTTGTTTAATGAAATGTGTTTAGTTGTATTCCTTATTAAATTACCTTTCCAACGATAAAAGATACGTGTTTTGAATGTTTACGGTTCATTAGTTATGAATGAAAGAAGTTTGGCTCGACACTTGGAAAATTCAGCATTTCAGCACCTGGAGGACCAAAGTTACGGCCGTAACCCAGGACATTGCGGTCGTAACCCACGCCATTGCGGCCGTAACCCAGGATATTGAGGGCGTAACATTATGGGCTGTCCAAAATTGTCATTTTTCATTTAATTCTAACTATGCTACGCACCCCCGATCAACATGAAACTTGGCCAACATGCTTATATATGATTAAAAACCTCAGAAAAATAGTTCGAGACCCGATCCAAACGTGTTGACATTTTCGTTACTTTGAATTTGACCAAGTTTGACTTTTAGTCAAACTTAACCAAACACTTATGCAATCGTTCTAACGTGCTTTTATACTTATATCTTGCATGAAACTTGACAATGTGATTCACATGCTATATATTCAAGTCATAACGAGCCATAGGACTAATTGAACACATTTCGCCCGACCTTGTGTCGTAACCGGTTAATTGATATAAATTACTTGTTTAGTTCAAGACTAAGTAACTTTCATTGCACAACGTTTAATTTCAAATACTTTGGCGTACTACTACGGTGAGATCATAGTCCCACTTTTTCAACAAACTTTTATTCTTTTAAATCGTGGGCTGAGAAACATACACTTTGTTACATCTTGTACAACTTACTTTTATGTTTTGAACACAAGTACGAAGAGACAAACATTCCACAGCGAGTTTGAACAAAAATCCTCAATTCGATTATCATTAGGTACACTTGCAGGGTGTAAGCGAGAACTTATGTTGTATGGCCATACGGAAACTCTCATTCGGACGGTTCGCTACCGTTATGGGATGAAATATATTTTCGAGAAACAGTGTATGTTCTAACACTATTGTGATGGGTTTCTATGGATGGAAAGTTAAGCCTTGATAATTGAGTGCTCGCGAATATACTTTTGGAATGCAAACGATTTGGAAAATCAACTATATTAAATCTTGTGGTTCAAAAACAACGTTTACAAATACACCTATGATTTCACCAACGTTTTTCGTTGACAGTTTTCTATATGTTTCTCAGGTTCATGAATGACTATTTGATACATGCTTCCGCGTACACTCATACTTGCTTGGGGTCAAGCATACATGCATACACTCTGATTACTTGCTTGGAGTCAAGCATACATACTTACGCTATTTATAAACTGTGATTTTCAACTTATTATGTCGCAAGTTATTTCATTTGTACTTTATAACTTTTGTAAACTTAAACTTGTTGTCGATCCATTTGGTAAACTAAACTTTGTAAATCTTGTACTTTTCAAATGAATGCGACATAATTTTGGTCAAACGAGTCTCATTTAGGGACTATGACCACATTACGGGACCTAAGTTAACGGCGCCGTCAATGACGATTTTGTCGGGTCGTTACAGATGGTATCAGAGCGTTGGTTTTAGGGAACTAGGATATGCATTAGTGTGTCTGATAGAGTCGTTAGGACGCATTAGTGAATCTATACTACAACCGGATAGTTAGCCATTGCATTCTAACATACATTTGCTATAGATAGCACTTACTTGACTACTTGTGCATTTATACTTGAATCATTCTTAGGCAGACTCCTTAATGGTACCCAATCTTCATCATACGAACTCGTACTCTACCACTTTCGGGTAACACACGTAAACTTAAGATTCATACGCGTAAGGAGGACGACGGATTCATTAGTCACTCTAGTTCGGGAACTCTGTCTCCCATGTTGTTATTCACCACCGTCCCAGCTTACTATCCACAAGTACTATAAAGTTTTCCCCACTATGGCAATCATTAACCACTACCGATGTTACACCGATGTTCCTTACTATCTACCACTTCTTGTTACTACTACCACTACTCTAGGTGAGTATCGTCATCACTACTTATCACTACGGTTATGTACTACTCGTTATCAAAATTCGTTACCCTTTTCGTACCTGAGGATATTATTATTTGACTTGAACCGACGTGAACAATCATTTATACACTTCCCTCGGGAAACACTTCTTCAGAGTTGCACAAATTCTTTCAATTCGATACGAGTCACGTTAGAGACGTCGTTACACTTCGTTCATTTTAAATCTTCACGATTACACGAACTTGAATCTATAGGGTGATGTAGGAATGGAGGTATGAGTTAGCGTAATATAACGACACTCGATCAATGTGGTTATATTATGGTAAGTCATACCAAAGTTCTAATCACTTGTGATGGTGATTGGACTCGATCAACCTAATCACCACCATGTGCCATATACATGACTTCATTTTTCTTGTTGGGTATCCGAAAACTCTAAGAATGTAAATAATAACCATACCAGGGACACATCTCCGATTATTGTCGAACCATATTTATGCTTCCGAATGAATGGCAAATTCTTTCAACTCCAAACATATGTTACACGTGTATACTATCTCATTTTTGCACAGTTTTACCGACGAAATACAATATACTTGTTATGCTCACATCGAGGTGGAAATTTCTCTCGCATTACGCTCGTACTTCTGTATAAGGAAATCTTTTATCTAAATTCTCAATGGAGAGAGAGACTCTTCACATTATACTAGCATTCGCCTTGAGGATGAATAGTCCTAACGAACGTTTTTCAGAAACCGATAAGAAACTTGTTCTAACAAACGTTTTCAAGTCCTAACAAACTTGTTCGAAGATATCTTAAAGAAATGTACCTCGTTTCGAATCGAGATACTCGATTCACTTATAGATTTTGGGGTGCCTTACAAAAAGCCTTGGAGAACACGTTAAGACATGAGTACCGTGTATTATCCACAAACTGACGGACCAAGCAAACGTACAATTCAAACTTTGGAGGACATAATGCGAACTTGTATTTTATCCTTAGCCGAATTCTCTTACTACAATAGTTATCATTCGAGTCTTAACGCCACACCTTTTGAAAACTCATATAGCCACAATTGTCATTTTCTAAATTGTTGAACCAAAGTAGGTGACAAGCAAGCCATCGGACCCGAACTCATTCATGAAACAACCGAGAAATTATTCAAATCCAAGAAAGACTCAAGACGGCCGTAATCGCCACTATGCCGATGTTAGACGTAAACCTCTCGAATTCCAAGTGGGTGGCCGCGTAATGTTAAAAGTCGCACCTTGAAAATGTGTAATCCATTTCAGGAAACGTAGAAAGCTAAATCCGCAATATTCTGATCCTTTTGAAATCTTGGGGCGTATTGTGCCCGTTGCTTACCGTTTCGAACTCCCAACTCAATCGAATTCTATCCATCCTACATTCCATGTACCAAACTTAAAGAAGTGTCATGCGAAACAAGAACTTTTTATCCTCTTCGATTAGCTTACTATCGACAATACACTCCATTTCATAGGAGAACCGGTTGAAATTGTGGATCATGAAGCCAAACTTTAAAACAACGTAAAATCCCGACTGTCAAAGTTCGTGGAAATGCCCAAGGAAGTACCTTCACTTATTCGTAGAATTGGCAACACAAGATCTCGAGGAAGAAATGACGACTACTACTTCCAACTAAATTTCGGGACGAAATTTCTTTTAAGGTGTGGGTAATGTAACATCCCGCATTTTTCCGTTAAATTATTTTAACGCCCGTCTTTTTTTTAGATAATATCTTTCGTTATCTAAATTCGTATCTTTCGTTAACTAACGTTCTTAATATCACCGTTATTGAATTATAACATCTCTCGTTACTCTAGCGTATTTAAATAATTCATTTGGTAAATTCCTGCACCCGCTTTCAAACTCGAGGGACTAATGCGGTCAAGTGGGCAAAGTTGTAACTAGTGGTTGACTAGTCAACCACCATCCTCCCACCATTCATTTTCATTTTATTTTCTTTTCTCTTTTTCTCTCATTTCTTTCTTCTATTTTTACACCATTTTCTCCATTTACACAAATCCATCATCTAAATTGAATCTAGCAAGCTAACTTCAAAACAAATTGTACTTTTGGAATCCTCTCTTCATCCTCTCTAACTTGATACCAATTTCATCTCATTTGGGTAACATTTCTAAAACTCTAGATTTCATGTTCTTAGTGTTTTTGACTTGAAATGGTGTTAATTAGTGTCTATGGCTCAAGTCTAACATGAATACGTGATTTGTTTGCTCGATTTGTTGTTTTGGAGTTACTAGCATGAACACTTGAAATGGGTTAGTTTAATCTTTGATTTTGGATGATTAAATGTTGTTTAAATGTTAAAGTTCATGTATTAAATGTGTTACTAGCATCATTAGCTTCGTTTTGGTATGTAGGTTGATTTAGAAAAACTTCATTAACATGATTGTTGATTTTGTGATTTTTCATTAGGGTTTGATAGACTTAAAATGAACTTTTGATGAATTGAATGCTATGAGATGTTATTTTTAAGTGTTTAGTTGTATTGTATGTTTAATTATCTTCGAAACGGCGTATCGTATGTGTAAATTGGATTCCCGAATCGCCATTTACATTTTTGAGCTTGAAATGTTAAATAATGATCTTTCGGAGAGATTTCGGCTATTGTAAATGATGTTTTTGTTTAATGAAATGTACTTAGTTGTATTCCTTGTTAAATTACCTTTCCAACGATATAAGATACGTGTTTTGAATATTTACGGTTCATTAGTTATGAATCAAAGAAGTTTGGCTCGACACTTAGAAAATTCAGCATTTCAACACCTGGAGGACCAAAGTTACGGCCGTAACCCAGGACATTGCGGCCGTAACCCATGCCATTGCGGCCGTAACCCAGGACATTGCGGGCGTAACATTGTGGGCTGTCCAAAATTGTCATATTTCGTTTAATTCTAACTATGCTACGCACCCCCGATCAACATGAAACTTGGCTAACATGCTTATATATGATTAAAAACCTCAGAAAAATAGTTCGAGACCCGACCCGAACGTGTTGACTTTTTTGTTGACTTTGACTTTGACCAAGTTTGATTTTTAGTAAAACTTAACCAAACACTTATGCAATGGTTCTAACGTGCTTTTATACTTATATCTTGCATGAAACTTGACAACGTGATTCACATGCTATACATTCGAGTCGTAACGAGCCATAGGACTAATTGAACACATTTCGCCCGACCTTGTGTCGCAACCGGTTAATTGATACAACTTACTTGTTTAGGTCAAGACTAAGCAACTTTCATTGCACAACGTTTAATTTCAAATACTTTGGTGTGCTACTATGGTGAGATCATAGTCCCACCTTTTCAACAAACTTTTATTCTTTTAAATTGTGGGCTGAGAAACATATACTTTGTTACATCTTGTACTACTTACTTTTATGCTTTGAACACAAGTACGAAGAGACAAACATTCCACAGCGAGTTTGAACAAAAATCCTTAATTCGATTATCATTAGTTACACTTGCAGGGTGTAAGCGATAACTTATGTTGTATGACCATACGGGTTTGACAAACCCTCATTCGGACAGTTCACTACCGTTATTGGATGAAATATGTTTTCGAGAAACAGTGTATGTTCTAACACTATTGTGATGGGGTTCTATGGATGAAAAGTTAATCCTTGATAATTGGGTGGTCGCGAATATACTTTTGGAATGCAAACGATTTGGAAAATCAACTATATTAAATCTTGTGGTTCAAAAACAACATTTACAAATACACCTATAATTTCACCAACTTTTTTCGTTGACAGTTTTCTATATGTTTCTCAGGTTCATGAATGACTATTTGATACATGCTTCCGCGTACACTCATACTTGCTTGGGGTCAAGCATACATGCATACACTCTGATTACTTGCTTGGAGTCAAGCATACATACTTACGCTATTTATAGCAACTGTGATTTTAAACTTATTATGTCGCAAGTTATTTCATTTATACTTTATAACTTTTGCAAACATAAACTTGTTTTCAATCCGTTTGGTAAACTAAACTTTATAAATCTTGTACTTTTCAAATGAATGCGAAATAATTTTGGTCAAACGAGTCTCATTTAGGGACTATGACCACGTTACGGGACCTAAGTTAAAGGCGCTGTCAATGACAATTTTGTCGGGTCGTTACATTAATTATCATCGTTAGCAGCCCTAGATCAGCCATCAAACATGTGGGATGTAGTGACCCGAACTTTTCCATGTTTATATATATATATTAAATGAAATTGTTATTTACATGATTAAGTGTTTCCAACATGTTAACCAATCAAACTTGTTAAGACTGGATTAATTGAAATAGGTTTCATATAGACAATTGACCACACAAGTTGACCGGTGATTCACGAACGTTAAAACTTGTAAAAACTATACGATGACATATATATGGTTATATATATAGTTAACATGATTTTATTATAAGTATGTATCTCATTAGGTATTTTAACAATGAGTTATATACATAAAAATGAGACTATTAATTTAAGAAACTCGAAAACGATATATATAACGATTATCGTTATAACAACGTCTTACTAGGTACATATGAATCATATTAAGATATTGATACACTTGGTTAATTATGTTAAATGATAAGTAAATATATTATTAAGTGTATTAACAATGAAATACATATGTAAAAATAAGACTACTAACTTAATGATTTCGAAACGAGACATATATGTAACGATTATCGTTGTAACGACATTTAACTGTATATATATCATACTAAGATATATTATATATCATAATATCATGATAATATAACAATTTAACATCTCATTTGTTATAATAAACAATGGGTTAACAACATTCAACAAGATCGTTAACCTAAAGGTTTCAAAACAACATTTACATGTAACGACTAACGATGACTTAACGACTCAGTTAAAATGTATATACATGTAGTGTTTTAATATGTATTCATAAACTTTTGAAAGACTTCAAGACACTTATCAAAATACTTTTACTTAACAAAAATGCTTACAATTACATCCTCGTTCAGTTTCATCAACAATTCTACTCGTATGCACCCGTATTCGTAGTCGTACAATACACAGCTTTTAGATGTATGTACTATTGGTATATACACTCCAATGATCAGCTCTTAGCTGCCCATGTGAGTCACCTAACACATGTAGGAACCATCATTTGGCAACTAGCATGAAATATCTCATAAAATTACAAAAATATGAGTAATCATTCATGACTTATTTACATGAAAACAAAATTACATATCCTTTATATCTAATCCATACACCAACGACCAAAAACACCTACAAACACTTTCATTCTTCAATTTTCTTCATCTAATTGATCTCTCCCAAGTTCTATCTTCAAGTTCTAAGTGTTCTTCATAAATTCCAAAAGTTCTAGTTTCATAAATTCAAGAATACTTCCAAGATTGCAAGTTTACTTCCAAGTTTTCTAAATCCATTCCAAGTAATCATCCAAGATCAAGAAACCTTTGTTACTTACAGTAGGTTATCTTTCTAATACAAGGTAATAATCATATTCAAACTTTAATTCAATAACTTTAATTCAATCATATCTTTCTATAACTATAACAATCTTATTTCGAGTGGAAATCTTACTTGAAATTGTTTTCGTGTCATGATTCTGCTTCAAGAACTTTCAGGCCATCCAAGGATCCTTTAAAGCTAGATCTATTTTTCTCATTTCCAGTAGGTTTATCCAAAGAACTTGAGGTAGTAATGATGTTCATAACATCATTCGATTCATACATATAAAGCTATCTTATTCGAAGGTTTAAACTTGTAATCACTAGAACATAGTTTAGTTAATTCTAAACTTGTTCGCAAATAAAAGTTAATCCTTCTAACTTGACTTTTAAAATCAACTAAACACATATTCTATATCTATATGATATGCTAACTTAATGATTTAAAACCTGGAAACACGAAAAACACCGTAAAACCGGATTTACGCCGTCGTAGTAACACCGCGGGCTGTTTTGGGTTAGTTAATTAAAAACTATGATAAACTTTGATTTAAAAGTTGTTATTCTGAGAAAATGATTTTTATTATGAACATGAAACTATATCCAAAAATTATGGTTAAACTCAAAGTGGAAGTATGTTTTCTAAAAAGCTCATCTAGACGTCGTTCTTTCGACTGAAATGGCTACCTTTACAAAAACGACTTGTAACTTATTTTTTCGACTATAAACCTATACTTTTTCTATTTAGATTCATAAAATAGAGTTCAATATGAAACCATATCAATTTGATTCACTCAAAACGGATTTAAAATGAAGAACTTATGGGTAAAACAAGATTGGATAATTTTTCTCATTTTAGCTACGTGAAAATTGGTAACAAATCTATTCCAACCATAACTTAATCAACTTGTATTGTATATTATGTAATCTTGAGATACCATAGACACGTATACAATGTTTCGACCTATCATGTCGACACATCTATATATATTTCGGAACAACCATAGACACTCTATATGTGAATGTTGGAGTTAGCTATACAGGGTTGAGGTTGATTCCAAAATATATATAGTTTGAGTTGTGATCAATACTGAGATACGTATACACTGGGTCATGGATTGATTCAAGATAATATTTATCGATTTATTTCTGTACATCTAACTGTGGACAACTAGTTGTAGGTTACTAACGAGGACAGCTGACTTAATAAACTTAAAACATCAAAATATATTAAAAATGTTGTAAATATATTTTGAACATACTTTGATATATATGTATATATTGTTATAGGTTCGTGAATCAACCAGTGGCCAAGTCTTACTTCCCGACGAAGTAAAAATCTGTGAAAGTAAGTTATAGTCCCACTTTTAAAATCTAATATTTTTGGGATGAGAATACATGCAAGTTTTATAAATGATTTACAAAATAGACACAAGTACGTGAAACTACATTCTTTGGTTGAATTATCGAAATCGAATATGCCCCTTTTTATTAAGTCTGGTAATCTAAGAATTAGGGAACAGACACCCTAATTGACGCGAATCCTAAAGATAGATCTATTGGGCCTAACAAACCCCATCCAAAGTACCGGATGCTTTAGTACTTCGAAATTTATATCATATCCGAAGGGTGTCCCGGAATGATGGGGATATTCTTATATATGCATCTTGTTAATGTTGGTTACCAGGTGTTCACCATATGAATGATTTTTATCTCTATGTATGTGATGTGTATTGAAATATGAAATCTTGTGGTCTATTGTTATGATTTGATAAATATAGGTTAAACCTATAACTCACCAACATTTTTGTTGACGTTTAAAGCATGTTTATTCTCAGATGAATACTAAGAGCTTCCGCTGTTGCATACTAAAATAAGGACAAGATTTGGAGTCCATGTTTGTATGATATTGTGTAAAAACTGCATTTAAGAAACTGATTTCGATGTAACATATTTGTATTGTAAACCATTATGTAATGGTCGTGTGTAAACATGATATTTTAGATTATCATTATTTGATAATCTACGTAAAGCTTTTTAAACCTTTATTTATGAAATAAAGGTTATGGTTTGTTTTAAAAATGAATGCAGTCTTTGAAAAACGTCTCATATAGAGGTCAAAACCTCGCAACGAAATTAATTAATATGGAATGTTTTTAATCAATAAGAACGGGATATTTCATGGGAACCATTCTTTGTAATCTAGTATGAATTATTTAGCAAGATTACAAAATTATTATTAATCATTCATGAATTATTTACAAGAAAACAAACTTACAAATTCTTAATATCTAACCCAGTATCCACGACCAAAAACACCTACAAACACTTTCATTCTTCAAATTTCTTCATCTAATTGATCTCTCTCAAGTTCTATATTCAAGTTCTAAGTGTTCTTCATAAATTCTACAAGTTCTAGTTTCATAAAATAACCTAGAATCAAGAAGTTGCAAGATTACTTCCAATCTTTTTAATCCAATCCAACAACTCATCAAAGATCAAGAACTTCCATCTAATCTCAGTAACTTTTCATTCTTAATCAAGGTAATAATCATATCCAAGCTTTGGTTCAATTCCTATAAACATAACTATCTTAAATCAGGTAGTAATCTTACTTGAACTTGTTTTCGTGTCATGATTCAGCTTCAAGAACTTCCAAGCCATCAAAGATCCTTTGAAGCTCAAGTTATTTTCTAATAATTTCCAGTAGGTTTACCTACTATAATTGAGGTAGTAATGATGTTCATAACATCATTCGATTCATATTTATATAACTATCTTATTCGAAGATTTAAACTTGTAATCACTAGAACATAGTTTAGTTAATTCTAAACTTGTTCACAAACAAAGTTACTCCTTATAACTTAACTTTTAAAATCAACTAAACACGTGTTCTATATCTATATGATATGCTAACATAATGATTTAAAAATCTGGAAACACGAAGAACACCGTAAAATCGGACATACGCCGTCATAGTAAAACCGGGGGCTATTTTGGGTTAGATAATTAAAAACTATGATAACCTTTGATTTAAAAGTTGTTCTTCTGAGAAAATGATATTTCATATGAAAATGAAACTATATCCAAAAATCATGGTTAAACTCAAAGTTGAAGTATGTTTTTCAAAATGATCATCAAGACGTCGTTCTTTCGACTGAAATGACTACCTCTTACAAAAACGACTTGTAACCTATAACTTCGACTATAAACCATCACTTTTTATGTTTAGTTTCACAAACTTAAGTTCAATATGAAACCAAATCAATTTTATTCACTCAAAACAGATTTAAAACGAAGAAATGATGGGTAAAACAAAATTGGCAAAAATTACTAGTTTTAGCTACGTAAATTTTATAAGAAATCTATACTAACCATAAATTAACTAACTTATATTGTATTATACATGCATTCTAACATATATTATGTAATCTTGATAGATCATAGACACGTATACAATGTTTTGACATATCATATCGACATCATCTATATATATTATTTGGAATAACCGTAAGTCACTCTATATGTGGTAGTGCTCGAGTTAGCATATAAAGGGTCGAGGTTGATTCTAAAATAATATATATACTTTGAGTTGTGATCGAGTCTGAGACATGTATACACTGGGTCGTGGATTGATTTGAGATAATATTTTGATTTATTTATGTACTACTAACTGTGGACTACTAATTATGGACTACTAACGTTGGACTGCTAAGTTAACAACTTAAATCATCAACGCGTAATAAAAAAATGTTATGAATATATTTCGATCATATTTTGATATGTATGTATACATTTGTTATAGGTTCGTGAATTGACCCGTGGCCAAGTCTTATTTTCTGATGAAGTGAAAATAAGTGAAAGTGAGTTATAGTGCCATTTTTACTATCTAATATTTCGGAATGAGAATACATGCAGTTTTGAAAGTATTTTACAAAATAGACACAAGTACTTAAACTAAATTCTATGATTGATTTATTATACCGCGTATCCCTTTTGTTTAGCTTGGTAACCTAAGAATTAGTTAACCGGTCCACTAATTGACTCGAATCCTAAACATAGATCTATGGGCCTTGACAAGCCCAGTCAGACAATTTGAACTGCTTTAGTACTTCGAGGTTTATATCTTTGGGGATATGCTAGATGCATTTTTGTTAATGTTGGTTACCAGGTGATCATCATATGAATGAATTTTACAGCAGTGAGCAGACCTGCACTTTATTATGAAAAATGAAATCTTGTGGTCTATTATTACAATTTGATATATAGGTTAAACCTATAACTCACCAACATTTTTATTGACGTTTTAAGCATATTTATTCTCAGGTTATTGTTAAGAGCTTCCGCTGTTGCATACTAAATTAAGGATAAGATTTGGAGTCCATGTTTGTATGATATTGTTTAAAAACTGCATTCAAGAACTTATTTTGATGTAACATATTATTGTTGTAAACCATTATGTAATGGTCGTGTGTAAACGATATATTTTAGATTATCATTACTTGATAATCTACATAATGCTTTTTAAACCTTTATCGATAAAATAAAGGTTATGGTTTGTTTTAAAATCGAATGCAGTCTTTGGAAAACGTCTCATATAGAGATCAAGACCTCGCAAAGAAACCAATTAATATGAAACGTTTATAATCGATATGAACGGGACATTTCAGTTGGTATCCGAGAGTTGGTCTTAGAGAACCAGAAATTTGCATTAGTGTGTCTAACCGAGTTTGTTAGGATGCATTAGTGAGTCTGGACTTCGACCGTGTTTACTTTAAAAATGATTGCTTAATACTTTGTTAGAAACTATATACTTTTACATGTAAATATTATGTGGTATATTACTAATATGTTAGTTAATATGTGATAGATGTCTACTTCCAGTACCAATCCCATCGACTCGCCTAATAACAATGAAGAGTCGAATATATTTTGGGAAGATTCACAAATTCCCGAAGAGGAACCGGAAGAAGAGGAACCAGAAGAAGAGGAACCGGAAGAAGAAGAACCGGAAGAAGAGGAACTGGAAGAAGAAGATGTTCTGGAGGAAGAAATATTAATAACTACACAAAAACGGTTAAATAAAAGAAAATCATCAACAAATGGACCAAAGTTAAAAATGGTTTGGGGTGTCTCCGCGGAGGAGGAAAAATATTGGGAAAATTATCAATTTTCTGATGAATCGGATCCCGACGAGGATTCCAATGATTTTATAGAAATTACCCCGACCCAATTTAAAAAGGCAAAAGAAAATAATAAGGGAAAAGCTATCAAAATAGAGAAAACCGATCACAAATCTGATGAACTCTATGTTAACATGAAGTACCCTGATGGGGTGTATCGTAAACACCCATATTTCTTAAATTTTAACTATAACCCAGGAACATCTAAGCCACCAGGTTTTTCTAAACCATTTGTGAAAACGACGGCTCGTATTAGAGGAGCACCATATATCCCTAGGAAATTAGCAAAACGAACCAAGTCCAAGGAGGAAGAAACAAGTGGGTCGGAATAAAGAGTTGTAATCATGTTGTGTAATATATGTATTGTAGTGTGCTTGTAATTTTATGTTATATGTAAAAATTGATTGTATTGTTTATTAATTATCTTTTACGAATCTAATCCTTGTCTATTTTACAGTATAAAAACACAAAATGGATGTTAAGGATAGACAACCGAATATTTTAGAAGACCTACCAGGGGATATGATTGATGAAATCTTGGCTAGAGTTGGTCAGAATTCATCGGCACAATTATTTATGGCGAAATTAGTTTGTAGAACATTTGAAAGACGTTCCAGGCATGCCTTGGTTTATAAAAGGCTTTCCTTTGATAGATGGTGTATATCACATTGGGGAGACCTTAAGTTACGCCGTGTTTTCTTTAAGGCATTGAGTGCGGGAAACCCTAATGAAATTTTATGCTACGGGTTGAGAGCCTATTTTGACTCCACATATCCCAACATAGGACTTCGTTCTTTAGAAAGAGCTTCAAACATGCAACTTAAAGAAGCATGTTATGTTTACAGGTTAGTGATGTTCGCTTCTCACCAAATTGAGAAAAAGAACATAGGATTGCAACTTTTATATAAAACATTCCCACAGGTGATGAATTCAGTAGTTGGGGTGAGAAATAAGGTTTTTAGATTGTTACGGGGCTGTTGGGCATTACGTAACCCCCGTCCTTTTGACGACGTTACAACATGCTGCCTAGCCAACGGCCACAACGGTTATTCCACATGACCAAGGGTGGGAAATAGTATTAGTAAAACCAGAATGCATGACTTGTTTCTGGACCTATGAATTACATGTCTTTATTTCCTTTGCTGAACGACTTGCGTTAAACTAGAATTGTTTTCGCAACTACCTTGTATCAAATTTATTATGTACTATATTTCATGCTATATGTAAAATCGCGGTATTGTACGTTTGTAAAATATTGTATAAAAGTTTGAACGCGAAATATTATTTTAATCAGTTTTTCGTATAGAATTGTAGTTGTTGAAATGTATATTAGCTACTAAGTATGAACTTAACGGGTAGGTACTACCCGAATTAAAACTTATAAAACGCTAATATGAAGAAAAAGCTTTTATAAATGAGTTCATATTATGCTACGAAATACTATTGACTACTCTTAATATTCTATATGATTAACTTAATTCTTTTGGCTATTTTTGAAGGAAATGGCACCGACTACTCGTCAGAACTTGAACATGAGCGAGGAAGACTTCCGTGTTTTCCTTGCAGCAAACATAGCCGCAGTACAGGCTGCGATGCAAAACAACAATAATTCTGAATCTAGCAATGGAACTAACGCCACAAGAAATCGTGTAGGCTTCTCCTACAAAGAATTCACTGCCTGCAAACCTTTGGAATTTGATGAAACTGAGGGTCCAATCGGATTAAAATGGTGGACTGAGAAGGTTGAATTGGTGTTTGCCATAAGTAAATGTACTGAAGAAGATAGGGTAAAGTACACCACGCATACCTTCGAAGGTACTGCATTAACATGGTGGAATACCTATCTCGAGCAGGTGGGATAAGATGCTGCTTACGCACTACCGTGGTCAGCATTCAAACACATGATGAATGAGCAGTACCGTCCAGAAACAACGTCAATAAGATTAGATGAATGAGCATTGATTCGATATTACCACGTACAAACGACGATTCACAGAGTTATGCCTATTGTGTCCAAGAGTGTTCGAAGATGAAGAAGAGCAGATCGACACGTTTGTAAAAGGATTACCAAAAAGGATTCAGGAGGATGTGAGTTCAAACGAGCCCACCTCCATACAAAAGGCAAGTCGAATGGCTCACAAACTCGTAAACCAGATTGAGGGAAGAATTAAAAAGCAGGCGGCCGAAGAAGCCAACATGAAACAAGTCAAGAGAAAGTGGGAATAAAATAGTGACAAAGGTCACCAATACAGCTACAACAACAATCACAATTACAATCGAAATAACTATCACAACAACCGCAATATCAATCGTAACAACAATCGCAATCCCAATAATAACTACAACAAACGTCCCAACAACAACAACAACTACAACAACCGTTCCAACAACAATAACAACCACAACAACAACAATCCTAACAACAATCTCAATAACAACAATGACAACAAAAACCAGAAAATTCCATGTCTAAGGTGTGAAGGGTATCATCCGGATAGGTTTTGTACCGTAGTATGCACCAAGTGTAACAGAAGCGGTCATAGTGCAAAGAAGTGTGACACCTATGGACCAATGGTCAATAGGAAGAACAAAATAAATAATTCTATTATTTGTTACGGATGCAGAAAGCCGGGTCATTTCAGCAGAGCATGCCCAAACCAAGGAATAATAATGGGCAAGGTCGTGGAAGAGTCTTCAAAATTAATGCGGTTGAAGCGCAGGAAGACCCGAAGCTTGTTACAGTTACGTTTCTTATTGACGATAAATCTGCTTATGTTTTATTTGATTCGGGTGCGGATAGAAGCTATATGAGTGAAGCGACCCGTCCTAATCCATCCGGATGAAGTCCATATCGATTACAAATGATTCACAATAGTTGGTTACATCGCGAGGTACTTGACCTCTATATGATACATTTTACAAACATTACATTCGTTTTTAAAAGTCAAACTTTCTTTACATCGAAAGTTGACGGCATGCGTACCATTTCATAACATATTCAACTATAATTGACTTAATAATAATCTTGATGAACTCAACGACTCGAATGCAACGTCTTTTGAAATATGTCATGAATGACTCCAAGTAATATCCTTAAAATGAGCAAATGCACAGCGGAAGATTTCTTTCATACCTGAGAATAAACATGCTTTAAAGTGTCAACCAAAAGATTGGTGAGTTCATTAGTTTAACATAAATAATCATTTCCATCATTTTAATAGACCTCAAGATTTTCATTTTCAGTTCTCATAAATATACGTCCCATGCATAGAGACAAAAATATCATTCATATGGATTAAACACCTGGTAACTGACATGAACAAGATGCATATAAGAATATTCCCTATCATTTTGGGAAATCCTTCGGACATGATATAAACAACATCGAAGTACTAAAGCATCCGGTACTTTAGATGGGGTTCATTAGGCCTAATAGATCTATCTTTAGGATTCGCGTCAATTAGTAGATCGGTTTACTAATTCTTAGGTTACCAAACAAAAAGGGGCATATTCGACTTCGATCATTCAACCATATAATGTAGTTTTGATTACTTGTGTCTATTTCGTAAAACATTTATAAAAATTGCGCATGTATTCTCAGCCCAAAAATATAAAGGGTAAAAAGGCAAATGAAACTCACCTAATGTATTTTGTAGTAAAAATACATATGACTATATTGAACAATGCAGGGTTGGCCTCGGATTCACGAACCTATATCATTGGTACGTATATATATTAAAACGTATAATCGTAGTTGAACAATTTATTATATCTTAATTTATATATTATATATTTAATTTGTGTTTATATTTAAAAATAGTTATTATTTATATAGTTTTATTAATATATCCATACTTGTTTAATGTTATAATTAAAAATCGATAGTTTGTTAGTTGTAAATATTTATATAAATAATGTTAGTAAGTTTGATATATATATAGTTATGTGAAATTTTAATATAATTATAGTATGCATAATAGGTATATTTTATGTACAAAATATTTATCTGTTTTAAAAAAAATAGTTTTTGGTAAAATGAATAATTTAATAATAATGATCATAGAAATATTAACTTTTGATAATGATACTTAATTCTTAATAATAATAATAATAATAATTATAAAGATATATGTGATGACCCGGGAATTTCCGACTAAATTTAAACTTAATCTTTATATGAATTCGACACGATAAGCAAAGTCTGTAAGGTTGAGTCTCAAAAATTTTGAACTGTTTTTATTTAACCTTCGACTGTTCTCGACGATTCACGAACTACTATTTGTAAAAAGATACATATATATTTAAATATATAAATATATATATACATTATTTTGAAATATAATTTGAAATATTATATGATTTAATTATTAGAATTTATTATGTAAAATAAAATAAAATATGATATTATAATAATTATTATTTAAAATATATCAATATATAATTGAAGCATATTAAATATATATGTGATTTCAAATTTATTTAGTAAATGACTGTAACACTAATTTATCATTCGTTGGTTATTTAAACAAGTCTAAACACGAACTTATTTGATTTAAAAAAAATAAACGTTGATCCAAAAATAAGTTATATAAATAATAGCTTTGTTAAAAATATATATATATATATATATATATATATATATATATATATATATATATATATTCAGAATCAGTCCTCACTATAAATCACATTAATTTAAATTTTCTATTCTCATCTATCTCTTTATTAAATTGGATAAAGTCACTAAGTGGGCAAATTTGAGTGAATATTAACTGGGTATCGAATTTACTCAGTTGTATTAGTTACACATCTAACTTCTAATTTTAGACTTATGTACAATCCATTCAAATTTTTACATGTACCTGTAATTCATATGCAATGGTTTGAGTGAATCTAAGACATATAGTGTTTAGGTAGAGAAAACCAGTATGAATAATTCACATATGTTTCTTACCTACTCCTAGTGGGATTCGCAAAACACATTTAATGACTATAAGGAAAATTGTCATTTACTTTAGATTTTCATATCAACAAAGTGGGTATAAAGTTTGCAAAAATCAAAGTGATGACTAGACGTGTTTTAAATTATATGAGTGAATTATTATTATTATATTGTTATTATTATATATTAACACATACATGGATTTATGAATGATCATCTGATCACTTTTTAACGTACATTGCTCGTTCTCAAACTCACTATCAAACCCCACTAAATCACCAATCAAATATACAATGGCAATACTAACCGTTTCTACTTCTAATTTTTTTTTTCTATTGTTTTCTGTTCAAGAACATAACTATCATCATCATTACCTTTGGTCACCTCGTTGCGTGTTAACATCCTCACTACCAAGAAACACCATTCGATCATCATCCTCATCAACATTATATTACAAGAACCAAACCCACTTGCTACTACTCGACACCCAAACACCTTCGAAGACTATTGTTGTCGTTGGCTTGTTCTCGTTCAGACTGATACTGCAGTTCGATGAGCCAAAACAACCAAACATGTTCTGATGATACTACGGTTACTAGTTGCTGTTCCTGTTCGGATTAAGCCCACGAAGAACCTACGTATATATATTACCTACTGTCCAGGTCCTTTTCTGTTTTGGCCAGCCCAGAACACCACCTTGAACTTACCATAGCCGATATTCCACAACTATCGAATCTTCACCATCACTACCATCAAAAATTGAAGGTTTGTTACTTGCTACTGTTTCATGTTTCTATCCGAAAACAACCCCACGAACCCACCATTTATTCTACTTCTGTTTTCAATTACCATAATGCCTCCAATGGTTGTTTCTGTTCTGGGTTCTGATTGAAACTAAGAACACATAACACCCAATATTACAGGAAAGCCGCCATTCTTATTTATTTATTATTGTTTTCTCATTGCTGATTAGCTGTTACTGCAACTAGGAGTATTTGTTTCTGTTATATAAAAAGGATGAGCAAGGTGATGCATAATGACGGTTTGATTGTCAATAATGAAGAGTTCACGATAGGTTTTTATGATGATAAGGAGGTAACAGTGAATAGATAATAAAATATGATGATGATTATAATAAGGATAAAGCTTAAGATGTCATGATGTTTAGTTGATAACGGCACCTACCTTCTGTTACAAATTTTAAACGTATTCTGTGATGAGGAGTTGGGCTGTATATGCTACTTGGGCTGTAAATTAGGGGATACTAAAATGGACTTCTTTAAAGTTATTGTACTACTAGTGTTTGGTTTCTTATTGGGCCGTAATGAATGAGTTAAAAGATTTAGTTTAGGTATTATAATAGAAAGAAACAGATGGAACATTGGTTTGGGGGTGTCTGTATTGAGCAAGAGGTCACGGGTTCGAGCCCCGGCTGTGGCGTATTTTTTTTAGAGCTTGTTTCTTCAAAGGTTGTATTATTATTATTATTATTATTATTATTATTATTATTATTATTATTATTATTATTATTATTATTATTATTATTATTATTATTATTATTATTATTATTATTATTATTATTATTATTATTATTATTATTAATATTATTATTAATATTATTATTATTATTATTATTATTATTATTATTGTTATTATTATTATGGTATAATATAAAAACTAGATATGTTGTTGAAAATTGAATTAGATATGCCAAATATTAAAAGTATAGCTATAAAAAGATGATTAAGTTTATGATTACGATGAAAAATTAATATAGTATTATGATTATGAAAACTAAGATTAATCTATGTGTTCATTAGAAATTTTAGAATTTTAATGTAAGTAAAATGATGATATTATGACTTTAGATATAAATTTCAAATTCATAATCATATGTAATATTAATATTATTTTTAAAATTATCATTTTTATTATTATTAAAATCCTTAATATTATTATTACCCTTATTATTATTGGTATTATCATTTTATGAATATTAATATTATTTCTATGAAAATAACAATCATTATTAATTTTAAGAATATTATATTTATTATTATTATTATTATCATCATTATTATTAACATTAAAATTATTATTTTTAACATTATTTATCTAATGTATACATAAAATAAATATAGTTAAATTATTAATGAAACATATAATTTACTAAAGTAACTATTAATAATAATATAAATAAATTGTTTGATTACGATTATGTGTATTAATATATATATATATATATATATATATATATATATATATATATATATATATATATATATATATATACCTGATATAGGTTCGTGAATCCGAGGCCAACCCTGCATTGTTCAATATCGTCATATGTATTTTTACTACAAAAATACAAAATAGTGAGTTTCATTACTCCCTTTTTATATATATATTTTTTGGACTGAGAATACATGCGCTGCTTTTATAAATGTTTTATGAAATAGACACAAGTGATCAAAAACTACATTATATGGTTGGATTATTAAACCGAATATCGCCCTTCAAGTCTGGTAACCTAAGAATTTAGAAAAATGGCCCCTGATTGACGCGAATCCTAAAGATAGATCTATGGACCTTGACAAGTCCCATTCGGGGTACGAATGCTTTAGTACTTCGAGATTATTATTATACAGACGAGAGGTTCTGTTTGGGGATATTCTGTGCATTAAGTTAACGTCGGTTACCAGGTGTTCAATCCATATGAATGATATTTTTGTCTCTATGCATGGGACGCTTATTTATGAGAACTGGAAATGAAAACCTTGTGGTCTATTAAAATGATGGAAATGATTATTTATGTTAAACTAATGAACTCACTAACCTTTTGGTTGACACTTTAAAGCATGTTTATTCTCAGGTATGAAATCTTCCGCTGTGCATTAGCTCATTTTAAGGATATTATTTGGAGTCATTCATGGCATATTTCGAAAGACGTTGCATTCGAGTCGTTGAGTTCATCAAGATTATTATTAAGTCAAATATAGTTGGATGTATTATGAAATATTATGCATAATGTCAACTTTTGATGAAAAGAAAGTTTGTCTTTTAAAAACGAATGTAATGTTTGTAAACTGTATCATATAGAGGTCAAGTACCTCGCAATGAAATCAACTATTGTGAATCATTTATAATTGATATGAACTTCGTCCAGATGGATTAGGACGGGTCTTCACAGTTGGTATCAGAGCGGTGGTCTTAGCGAACCAGGTCTGCATTAGTGTGTATAACTGATAAGTCGTTAGGATGCATTAGTGAGTATGGACTTTGACCGTGTCTGCATGTCAAAATAGACACAAGTACGTGAAACTACATTCTATGGTTGAATTATCGAAATCGAATATGCCCCTTTTTATTAAGTCTGGTAATCTAAGAATTAGGGAACAGACACCCTAATAGACGCGAATCCTAAAGATAGATCTATTGGGCCTAACAAACCCCATCCAAAGTACCGGATGCTTTAGTACTTCGAAATTTATATCATATCCGAAGGGTGTCCCGGAATTATGGGTATATTCTTATATATGCATCTTGTTAATGTCGGTTATCAGGTGTTCACCATATGAATGATTTTTATCTCTATGTATGGGATGTGTATTGAAATATGAAATCTTGTGTGTAACATCCCGTTTTTCCCGTACATATTGAAAGGTACATACTTAATCATTGTACGTTTGTAACTTGCTAGACTATGCGTAAATGTCTATATATATATATATATATATATATATATATATATATATATATATATATATATATATATATATATATATATATATATATATATATATATATATATATACTTGATAATGTGTGCGAATACAAGTTTATACATGGGCTTTGTTAGCGTTAAGTCTTATGAGACTATTGTTGAAGGTTAGGCGAATATAGGAAGCGAGATTTAAGTGTACGAATTAAATAAAATCAAATTTTGTTTAAGGTGGTCGAAGTGTCCAGGTGACGGCCAATGCCGCGCCGCGACACATTGGGCCGCGCCGCGGCATATAAAGCAAATCCAGATCAGCAATTGGATTAAGAAGGGTCGATTTTCCCCTTATGTGTCGCGCCGCGACAAAGGGGTCCGCGCCGCGGCATTTCAAGCGAACCAGGTTCAGAAAGTGGGTTAAGAGAGGTTGTTTTTCCTTCGTAATGTCGCGCCGCGACATATAGCGCCGCGCCGCGACAACTCTGCAGTTCTGACTCCGATTTTAGCTCAAATTGAATGACTTCAAGGGGCAAATTGGTAATTTCGCGTATAAATCAGATGGGAGCATTAAATCCCAACCACTCATCCATTTCATTTATTTCTTTTCTCTTTTCTTTCCAATTTCTCTCCCAAAACTTAAAACCCAATTGAATTAAAAGCAAGATTTGAGAGCGAAGGATTGAGGGTTGATCTTTAGAGCAATAATTAAAGTTGTTCCTTGTGTCTCTAGCTACGCGTTGATAGTCTCGGTAAGTTCTAACTCTAAGTTTTGAGTTTTAATTAGTTTATGCTAGGGTTTTGTTCATTTGGAACTTATGTGACCCATTTGGGGTTAAAATGGGCGAACTTGGGTTGTGTTGAGGAAAGAAAACCCAAATGGCCATAACCTAGGGTTTGGTCTTATGATTTGGGATTATAAATGTTAAATGGCGTTTTTAGTCACTAACACGCTTGTTAAAGTTGAAAGAGATGTTATTTGGGTCATGTTTGACAAGTTTGGTAGTGAAAGTGTTAAATGGATCCAAAATGGGCTAGTTGACCTAGTTTGGGTGAAATGGGTATGAATTAACCTAAGTTTGTGTTAGTTGATGTTAGTAGACTTAATTTGCTAGCTTTAGTGATTAAAGTCGGGTCTTGGCCATTTAAGGGCAGTTTTGGTATGGTTGAGTCATTTAACGTGAATTGGGTCATTAAATGCTCAAGTAAGTGTAATGTGGTTAATTCCACTAGTTGTGTAATCGAATGTGTACTTATGTAATTAGGTACTTTGCTTTGAAGCCTTCGGAAGCATTTAAATCACCACCGAAGTATTAAGGTGAGTGGAATAATTATATGCGTAGGTATATAATATATTTATTTGTGGTAGCGTGAGATGTGAAGTGTCGAGGTGTTAAGACACCACGTTTCACGTGACGAGTGAAGCATCGAGGTGTTAAGATGCCACTCGAGGTGAAGCATCGAGGTGTTAAGATGCCACCTAGGAGTGAAGTGTCGAGGTGTTAAGACGCCACTCCATGTTAAAGGGTGAAGTGTCGAGGTGTTAAGACGCCACCCGATGGTGAAGTATCGAGGTGTTAAGATGCCACCCGGGGGTTAGTGATACGAGGTGCTAAGTACACTAATGGATGTTATGAACACCAATGGGAAATTCGAGTACCATCCCTTGTACGATTAGTTAACCATGGTTATTGTGTTGTAGTGTAAGCATATTATATTGTACGGTTTGTATATATGCTATTGCATTGCTAGCTTGTGATATTGGAAGTTTATAGTTTATAATTGAGATGATAAGCTAATTGTGTTGCTAGCATGTATGCGGTATGTGTTTAAGTGTTTGCAAGTAAGTATATTGTATATGTACGTGTATAATTATTGCATTCACTAAGCGTTAGCTTCCCCCTCTCGTTGATTATCTTTTTAGTCGCAGGTACGGATAAGGGCAAAGGGGTTATCGGGCATTAAGTGGCCCTTGTTGATGTTTTGTTGAAGCTTGGAAGTTGGCCTAATGTTTTGGGTAGTTTAGTCCCAAACCATGCTCATGTGTCGTTTGGATTATAAACTATCATTTGTAGTAGGTCAAACTTGTATCACATTTATTAATGGCCTTCGTGCCTTTTGTAAACACTAAACTTGATGTATGTTTTAACGAAACGTGTGAAATGGTTTACACATTTAATTAGCGCGTAAATGTGTTGTATAAAAAAAAAAATTTATCGTATGGAATACGGGTTGGGTTGTTTCAAGTGGTATCAGAGCATGGTCTAAGGGATTTAGGCGACTTGAGATAGGCGCCTAGACTTAGACTTTATTGTGTATGCGCGTTATGCTGGACTTGTAGGAGACGGGTCGGACCGGGAGTTGATTAGTGCTTAGGTTTATGTGAACTAACCTTGCGCTAATTGTTTTGTGTGGTGTTAGCAATCGTCAAGCAAGATAGACGTTGTACTAGCGAGTTAATGCGACGTGCTCGCGTAACAATGATTAGCTACCATTGTTACGGGTTCAAATCGTGTCAAACAAGCGATGTACGACGATTGTTGAGCAAGATGGGGTAGTGTGGTGTATATGTATATACTTATGTGTTAAATCCTTTTCGTCTCGTTGTTTAATCTATTCCGTCTTATAGAATGAAGATGAGAAACGGGCATGATATCAACGGCGGAGGTACTAGTGAAGAAGTCGAGTTTACGGCCAAGGTTAAGGCCATTTTGAAAAGGCATCATGAGGCTTTTCTCGAGGACGTTAAGAAGATGTTCCTAGATACGATTGACGAGCAATTAGTCAATGTGGTAAAGGAGCAAGTTAAGGCCGTTCTTCGCGAAGATAATGTGGGAAGACGGGACTTTTTCTATAAGAATTTCAAGGACTCTCAACCTCCCTCTTTTGATGGTGAAAGAGATCCTCTTAAGAGCGCCCGTTGGATCTCCAATATGGAGGGGGCCTTCCGTACTTGTGAATGTCCTCTCGATAAGAGGACAAGGTACGGGTGTAGTATGTTGAGGGGTGATGCCAAGTTGTGGTGGGACGCAAAGCTCCAAGTTTATGGTGAAGAGCAATGCATGGAATTCACTTGGAATGAATTCAAGTCCGAATTTTTCAAGGAATACCGAACTTCGGCCGATCTTGCTAGGCTTAAGGACGAGTTACGTTCCTTGAGGCAAGGGTCGATGGATTTGAACACTCTCAAATCCGTGTTTTTGTCCAAGACCCAATTTTGCCCAGAGTACGTCGGGAATGATAAAATGTTGAAGGAAGATTTCTATCGAACCTTGAATGACAACTATCAAGATAAGATTAGTGTGAACGTAGTGAAAAGCTTTGATGAGTTGTTTGACATGGCCAAAGGTTTCGAGTCGCTCATCTTAAGAAAGAGTGGTTTTACTTTTGGCAAGAGAAAAAGTGAAGGTTCGAGCTATTCAAACTTTTCGAACAAAAAGAACAAGAAAAGTTCCGAAAGTGTCAATAGCGTGAAGAAGGGCGCTTCCGGTGGTTTTACTTTTACGTGCTATAATTGTGGGCAAGCGGGTCATATGGCTCGTGATTGTCCAAAACCATCTTCCGGAAACAAGCTCACTTGTTTTAATTGCGGTAAAGAAGGGCATAAGAAGCCGGAGTGTCCCGATTTGCGCAACGATAATGTTAAGCGTCTAGAGAAGGCGGCGGGTACGGCTAGGGGTCGCAACTATTTGATGACCAATGATGAGGCCAAGAAATCCAATGAAGTCGTCTCAGGTACTTTCATAGTTAACTCTAATCCGGCACGGATACTTTTTGATAGTGGGGCTAATTTGTCCTTTGTGTCGCCTCGATTTGTGCCTAAGTTAAATGAACCGCTAGTTAATTTAAGTCATCCGGTAGAAGTTGAAATAGCGGATGGCAAGACGGCGCTAGTGGTTGATGTGTGTAAAAATTGTAATGTTGTATTTGGTTCAGAAACGTTTAAGATCGATCTTATTCCGATGACTTTGGGTGATTTTGATATTGTTATTGGTATGGATTGGCTAGATCTTAATAGAGCCGATATTGCATGCCATGATAAATTCATTCGGGTGAAGACCCCAAGTGGGGGAGAATTAATTATTCATGGCGATAAGCGAAGGAGACTTGTACCGATATGCACTTTTGCACGGGCACGTCGTTTCCTTGTTAGTGGTGGCAGGGCTTTTCTTGCCCATGTTGTTGATACTCGTGATGAGCCACCAACCATTCGTGAAATCCCTGTGGTTAATGAATTTGAAGACATTTTTCCGGATGAGTTACCGGGTGTTCCGGCGGAAAGACAAGTTGAGTTTCGTATTGAGTTGGTTCCGGGAGCTACTCCCATTGCTAAAACTCCTTATCGTTTAGCACCAACAGAAATGCAAGAGTTGTTAAATCAAACCCAAGAGTTGCTCGAGAAGGGTTTTATTCCACCGAGTGCTTCGCCATGGGGCGCTCAGGTGTTATTTGTGAAGAAGAAAGATGGTAGTATGCGTATGTGCATTGATTACCGTGAGTTGAATAAAGTGACGATCAAGAATCGTTATCCATTACCTAGGATTGACGATTTATTTGATCAACTTCAAGGTGCAACGTATTTCTCTAAGATCGACCTACGGTCCGGCTATCACCAAATGCGGGTCCGTGAGGAAGACATAGAGAAGACGGCTTTTCGAACGCGTTACGGGCATTACGAGTTTGTAGTTATGCCCTTTGGTCTTACGAATGCACCGGCGGCATTCATGGATCTTATGAACCGAGTGTGCCAACCTATGTTGGACAAGTCAGTAATTGTGTTCATTGATGACATACTCGTTTATTCGAAGAGTATGAAGGAACATGAACATCATTTGCGGTGTGTGTTAAAGACGTTGCGGAAGGAGAAGTTGTTTGCAAAATTCTCAAAATGTGAATTTTGGCTAAGGGAAGTTCAATTCCTTGGCCATATTGTGAATATGGACGGTATTCAAGTAGATCCGGGGAAGATAGAGACGGTAAAGAGTTGGGGACGACCGACTACGCCTACGGAAATCCGAAGTTTTCTCGGATTGGCCGGGTATTATCGTCGGTTTATCCAAGACTTTTCTAAGATTGCTTCTCCATTGACGAAGTTGACGAGAAAGAACACGAGATGTAATTGGGAGAACGAGCAAGAAATTGCTTTTCAATTGTTAAAAGAGAAGTTGTGTCAAGCTCCGGTGTTAGTGTTGCCGGAAGGTGTAGAAGACATGACGGTCTATTGTGATGCGTCTTTAAATGGACTCGGATGTGTTCTAATGCAAAGAGGTAAAGTCATCGCTTATGCCTCTCGACAATTAAAAGAACACGAAATGAGATATCCGACTCATGATCTTGAGTTGGCGGCGGTAGTGCATGCGTTGAAAATTTGGCGCCATTACTTGTACGGTGTCAAGTGTACGATTTATTCTGATCATAAGAGTTTGAAACATCTCTTTAATCAACGAGATTTGAATTATCGCCAATGTAGGTGGATGGATGTGGTGAAAGACTACGGTTGTGAGATACTTTATCACCCGGGTAAGGCGAATGTGGTCGCGGATGCGTTGAGTCGAAAGAGTCAACATCCGGCGATAAAAGTGGGGTCGTTACGTTTGATTATTACCAACGATTTTCTTGAAAAGCTTGGTGAGATTCAAATAGAGGCTTATGTTCACAACAAGCATACGGAGCGAATCGTGGGCCAAACGGAGTTTATTACTATGGGTTCGCGTGGTTTGTTGTCCTTCCAAGGAAGGGTGTGGGTGCCTAAGATGGGTGATTACCGACGAGTGCTACTTGATGAAGCACATAAGTCAAAATACTCCATTCATCCGGGCGCGACGAAAATGTATCTTGACTTGAAGAAAGATTATTGGTGGCCGGGCATGAAGCGTGATGTTGTGAAGTATGTTGAGCAATGCGTCACGTGTTTGCAAGTAAAAGCCGAACACCAAAAGCCGTATGGTAAATTACAACCGTTAGAAATCCCGAAATGGAAATGGGAGCACATTACCATGGATTTCATTACAAAGTTACCTAAAACGGCGAGAACCCAATTCGATTCGATTTGGGTTATAGTTGACCGATTGACAAAAATCGCTTTGTTTCTTCCCATTAAAGAAGCGATATCGTCGGAGACCTTGGCTAAGTTGTTTATCAAGGAAGTGGTCTCTCGACATGGGGTTCCTATATCTATTATTTCGGATCGAGATACCCGTTTTACATCTCGGTTTTGGGAAAAGTTTCATGAATATATGGGTACACAATTGAAATTGAGCACGGCGTACCATCCTCAAACGGACGGTCAAACCGAACGTACGAATCAAACATTGGAGGATATGTTACGTGCGTGTATTATTGATTTTGGTGGTAGTTGGGACGAGCACTTACCTTTGGTGGAATTCTCGTACAATAATAGTTATCATACTAGTATCGGGATGCCACCGTATGAGATGCTTTATGGGCGAAGGTGTCGAACCCCGATTTGTTGGGGTGAAGTGGGTCAAAGGGAAATCGGGAGTACCGATTTGGTCTTAGAAACGAATAGCAAGATTGATATGATTCGAGAGCATTTGAAAAAGGCTCAAGATAGACAAAAGTCGTATGCTGACAAACGTAGACGAATGATCGAATTTCAAGAAGGTGGCATGGTGATGCTTAAGGTTTTGCCATGGAAAGGTGTTATTCGGTTTCGAAAACGAGGAAAGTTAGCTCCTCGGTTTATCGGTCCGTTTAAGATTTTAGCTCGTGTTGGTGAAGTTGCCTATCGTTTGGAATTACCCGAAGAGCTCGCGGGGATCCATAATACATTTCATGTTTCCCATCTCCGTAAGTGTCTTGCGGATGATTCTTCATGGGTGCCTTTAGACGAGATCGAGCTAAACAATAAGTTAGAGTATATTGAGAAGCCGATTGCTATACTCGATGAGAAGGTCAAAAGGTTGAGAAATAAAGAGGTTAGGACTTTTAAAGTTCAATGGCGTCGTAGTAAAGGTTCTGAGTTTACTTGGGAGCCCGAAGAATTTGTGTTGGTTTATCTTCCCTCTTGTCATGCGGCTTGGATCGCGAGGGCGCGCTCCGATTCAAGTGGGGGAGAGTTGTAACATCCCGTTTTTCCCGTACATATTGAAAGGTATATACTTAATCATTGTACGTTTGTAACTTGCTAGACTATGCGTAAATGTCTATATATATATATATATATATATATATATATATATATATATATATATATATATATATATATATATATATATATATATATATATATATATATATATATATATATATATACTTGATAATGTGTGCGAATACAAGTTTATACATGGGCTTTGTTAGCGTTAAGTCTTATGAGACTATTGTTGAAGGTTAGGCGAATATAGGAAGCGAGATTTAAGTGTACGAATTAAATAAAATCAAATTTTGTTTAAGGTGGTCGAAGTGTCCAGGTGACGGCCAATGCCGCGCCGTGACACATTGGGCCGCGCCGCGGCATATAAAGCAAATCCAGATCAGCAATTGGATTAAGAAGGGTCGATTTTCCCCTTATGTGTCGCGCCGCGACAAAGGGGTCCGCGCCGCGGCATTTCAAGCGAACCAGGTTCAGAAAGTGGGTTAAGAGAGGTTGTTTTTCCTTCGTAATGTCGCGCCGCGACATATAGCGCCGCGCCGCGACAACTCTGCAGTTCTGACTCCGAGTTTAGCTCAAATTGAATGACTTCAAGGGGCAAATTGGTAATTTCGCGTATAAATCAGATGGGAGCATTAAATCCCAACCACTCATCCATTTCATTTATTTCTTTTCTCTTTTCTTTCCAATTTCTCTCCCAAAACTTAAAACCCAATTGAATTAAAAGCAAGATTTGAGAGTGAAGGATTGAGGGTTGATCTTTGGAGCAAGAATTAAAGTTGTTCCTTGTGTCTCTAGCTACGCGTTGATAGTCTCGGTAAGTTCTAACTCTAAGTTTTGAGTTTTAATTAGTTTATGCTAGGGTTTTGTTCATTTGGAACTTATGTGACCCATTTGGGGTTAAAATGAGCGAACTTGGGTTGTGTTGAGGAAAGAAAACCCAAATGGCCATAACCTAGGGTTTGGTCTTATGATTTGGGATTATAAATGTTAAATGGCGTTTTTAGTCACTAACACGTTTGTTAAAGTTGAAAGAGATGTTATTTGGGTCATGTTTGACAAGTTTGGTAGTGAAAGTGTTAAATGGATCCAAAATGGGCTAGTTGACCTAGTTTGGGTGAAATGGGTATGAATTAACCTAAGTTTGTGTTAGTTGATGTTAGTAGACTTAATTTGCTAGCTTTAGTGATTAAAGTCGGGTCTTGGCCATTTAAGGGCGGTTTTGGTATGGTTGAGTCATTTAACGTGAATTGGGTCATTAAATGCTCAAGTAAGTGTAATGTGGTTAATTCCACTAGTTGTGTAATCGAATGTGTACTTATGTAATTAGGTACTTTGCTTTGAAGCCTTCGGAAGCATTTAAATCACCACCGAAGTATTAAGGTGAGTGGAATAATTATATGAGTAGGTATATAATATATTTATTTGTGGTAGCGTGAGATGTGAAGTGTCGAGGTGTTAAGACACCACATTTCACGTGACGAGTGAAGCATCGAGGTGTTAAGATGCCACTCGAGGTGAAGCATCGAGGTGTTAAGATGCCACCTAGGAGTGAAGTGTCGAGGTATTAAGACGCCACTCCATGTTAAAGGGTGAAGTGTCGAGGTGTTAAGACGCCACCCGAGGGTGAAGTATCGAGGTGTTAAGATGCCACCCGGGGGTTAGTGATACGAGGTGCTAAGTACACTAATGGATGTTATGAACACCAATGGGAAATTCGAGTACCATCCCTTGTACGATTAGTTAACCATGGTTATTGTGTTGTAGTGTAAGCATATTATATTGTACGGTTTGTATATATGCTATTGCATTGCTAGCTTGTGATATTGGAAGTTTATAGTTTATAATTGAGATGATAAGCTAATTGTGTTGCTAGCATGTATGCGGTATGTGTTTAAGTGTTTGCAAGTAAGTATATTGTATATGTACGTGTATAATTATTGCATTCACTAAGCATTAGCTTACCCCTCTCGTTGATTATCTTTTTAGTCGCAGGTACGGATAAGGGCAAAGGGGTTATCGGGCATTAAGTGGCCCTTGTTGATGTTTTGTTGAAGCTTGGAAGTTGGCCTAATGTTTTGGGTAGTTTAGTCCCAAACCATGCTCATGTGTCGTTTGGATTATAAACTATCATTTATAGTAGGTCAAACTTGTATCACATTTATTAATGGCCTTCGTGCCTTTTGTAAACACTAAACTTGATGTATGTTTTAACGAAACGTGTGAAATGGTTTACACATTTAATTAGCGCGTAAATGTGTTGTATAAAAAAAAAATTTTATCGTATGGAATACGGGTTGGGTTGTTTCATTGTGGTCTATTGTTACGATTTGATATATATATAGGTTAAACCTATAACTCACCAACATTTTTGTTGACGTTTAAAGCATGTTTATTCTCAGGTGAATACTAAGAGCTTCCGCTGTTGCATACTAAAATAAGGATAAGATTTGGAGTCCATGTTTGTATGATATTGTGTAAAAACTGCATTTAAGAAACATATGTCGATGTAATATATTTCTATTGTAAACCATTATGTAATGGTCGTGTGTAAACAGTATATTTTAGATTATCATTATTTGATAATCTACGTAATGCTTTTGAAACCTTTATTGATAAAATAAAGGTTATGGTTGTTTTAAAAATGAATGCGGTCTTTGAAAAATGTCTCATATAGAGGTCAAAACCTCGCAACGAAATCAATTAATATGGAACGTTTATAATCAATATGAACGGGACATTTCAGTTGGTATCCGAGCGTTGGTCTTAGAGAACCAGAAAAATTTGCATTAGTGTGTCTTATCGAGCTTGTTAGGATGCATTAGTGAGTCTGGACTTCGACCGTGTTTTCTTTCAAAATGATTGCTTAACATTTTTGTTGGAAACTATATATTATTAACATGTAAATATTATGTGATATATTAATCTCTTAACATGTTTGATATTGTGTGATAGATGTCTACCTCTAGCACAAATCCCATTGACTCACCTAATAATAACGAAGAGTCGAATATATATTGGCAATATTCAAAAGTTCCCGAAGAACCGGAAGAAGAGGAAACGGAACCGGAAGAAGAGGAACCGGAAGAAGAGGAACCAGAAGAAGAGGAACCGGAAGAAGAAGAGGTTCCGGAGGGGGGAATAGTAGGAACCACAGAAAACCGGTCAAATAAAAGAAAATCCTCAACCAATGGAGCAAAGTTAATAATGGTCAATGGTGTTTCCGCTAAGGAAGCAAAATATTGGGAAAATTACCAATTTTCTGATGAATCGAATCCTGATAAGGATTTCGATGATGTTATAGAAATTACCCCGACCCAATTTAATGAGGCAAAAGAAAATAATAAGGGAAAATGCATCAAAATAGAGAAATCTGATTCCGACCCCGATGAACTTTATATGTACCGTCAACAGCCGTATTTTCAATATCGTGACAATAACCCGGGAACCTCTAAACCACCAGGTTTTTCTAAAACAATGTGGAAAACGATGACTCGTATTAGAGGAACATCTTATATCCCTAGAAGATTAGGAAAAAGAACCAAGTCCGAAGAAGAAGAAACCAGTGATTCAGATTAGAGGGGTGTGAGCATGTTGTGTAATAAATGTATTGTAGTGTGCTTGTACTTTTATGTTCTATGTAAAAATTGCTTGTATTGTTTGTTATTACGAATCTAATCCTTGTCTATTTTACAGTATAAAAACAAAATGGACATTAAGGGTAGACAACCGAATATTTTAGAAGACCTACCAGAGGATATGATTGAGGAAATCTTGTCTAGAGTCGGTCAGAATTCATCAGCACATTTAGTTATGGCGAAATTAACTTGTCAAACATTTGAAAGACTTTCCAGAAATGCCTTAGTTTATAAAAGGCTTTCCTTTGATAGGTGGGGTATATCACATTGGGGAGACTTTAAGTTACGCCGTGTTTTCTTTAAAGCGTTAAATGCGGGGAACCCAAATGCAATTTTACGCTACGGGTTAAGAACCTATTTTGACTCAACATATCCCAACATAGGATTTCATGAATTAGAAAGAGCTTCTAACATGCAACATAAAGAAGCATGTTATGCTTATGGGTTAGTGATGTTCGCTTCTTACCAAAGTGAGAAAAAGAACATCGGATTGCAGCTTTTAAATAAAACTTTCCCACAAGTGACGGATCAGTAGTTGGGGTGAGAAACAAGGTTTTTAGATTATTACGGGGCTATGGACATTACGAAACCCTCGTCCTTTTGATGACATTACAACATGCTGCCTAGCTAATGGTCATAACGGTTATTTTCCACAAGACCAAGGATGGGAAGTCGTCTTAGTAAAACCAGAATGCATGACTTGTTTATGGACTTATGAATTACGTGTCTTTATTTCCGTTGCTGAAAAACTTGCGTATTAACTAGATTTAGCTTCAAAACTGTCCTGTATCATAGTGTACTATATTTCATGTTATATGTAATATAGCGAAGTTGTAAGTTTGAAGAATATTTGTATGTGATATATTATTATAATCAGTTTTTCATATGGAATTGTAGTAGTTGAATTGTATATTAGCTACTAAGTATGAACTTAACGGGTAGGTAGTACCCGAATTTAAACTTATAAAACGCTAATATGAAGAAAAAGCTTTTATAAATGAGTTCATATTATGCTAAGAGATACTATTGACTACTCTTAATATTCTGTATGATTAAATTGTTTCATTTGACTATTTTGAAGGAAATGGCACCAACTACTCGACACACCTTGAATATGAGCGAAGAGGAATTTCGTGCCTTTCTTGCTTCAAACATAGCCATAGTACAGGTCGCGCTACATACCAACAATAACTCTGAATCTAGCAATGCAGCTAATGGCTCAAGAAATCGTGTAGGATGCTCCTACAAAGAATTCACTGCCTACAAACCTTTGGAATTTGATGGAACCGAAGGACCAATTGAATTGAAACGGTGGACTGAGAAATTCGAATCGGTGTTTGCCATAAGTAAGTGTACTGAAGGAGACAAAGTGAAGTACGCTACGCATACCTTCACAGGTATTGCGTTAACATGGTGGAATACCTATCTAGAGCAAGTGGGACAAGATGCTGCTTACGCAATACCGTGGTCAGCATTCAAGCACTTGATGAATGAGAAGTATCGTCCCAGAACCGAGGTCAATAAGCTCAAGTCAGAACTTAGAGGGTTACGAACACAGGGATTCGATATTACTTTGTACGAAAGACGATTCACAGAATTGTGCCTATTGTGTCCGAGAGCGTTTGAAGATGAGGAAGAGAAGATCGACGCGTTTGTGAAAGGGTTACCGGAGAGAATCCAAGAAGATATAAGTTCACACGAGCCTGCCTCCATACAAAAGACATGTAGAATGGCTCACAAACTAGTGAACCAGATTGAGGGAAGAATTAAAAAACAGGCGGCCAAAGAGGCCAACGTGAAGTTAGTCAAAAGAAAGTGGGAGGAAAAAACGGTGATAAGAGTCACCAAAACAACAACAACTATCCCAACAATCGCAACATCAATCGTAACTACAACAAATGGCACAACAACAACTACAACAATCATCCAAACAACAATAACAACCGCAATAACAACAACAATCAGAAGCAGCTATGCCAAAGGTGTGAAAAGTATCACTCGGGGTTTTGCACCAAATTTTGCAACAAGTGTAAAAGAAATGGTCATAGCGCGGCGAAGTGTGAGGTCTACGGACCAAGGGTTAATAGAATGAAAGGAACTACGGACCAGCTATGCCAATGTAGTTTGTTATAAATGTAGAAAACCGGGCCACATTATTAGAAATTGCCCGAACCAGGAGAACACGAATGGACAAGGCCGCAGAAGAGTTTTCAATATTAATGTGGCAGAGGCACAGGAAGACCCGGAGCTTGTTACGGGTACATTTCTTATTGACAATAAATCTGCTTACGTTTTATTTGATTCGGGTGCGGATAGAAGCTATATGGGTAAAGATTTTTATGCTAAATTAAGTTGTCCATTGACGCCGTTGGATAGTAAATTTTTACTCGAATTAGCAAACGGTAAATTAATTTCAGCAGATTATATATGCCGGAATCGAGAAATTAAACTGGGTAGTGAAATATTTAAGATTGATTTGATACCAGTAGAGTTAGGGAGTTTTGATGTAATAGTTGGCATGGACTGGCTGAAGGAGATGAAAGCAGAGATCGTATGTTACAAAAATGCAATTCGCATTGTACAAGAAGAAGGAGAACCCTTAATGGTGTACGGAGAAAAAGGCAACACGAAGCTACATATTATTAGTAATTTGAAGGCATACAAACAAATAAGAAAAGGTTGCTATACTGTTCTAGCACACGTCGAGAAAGTACAAACTAAAGAAAATAGCAACAATGATGTTCCCGTAGCAAAAGAATTTCCCGATGTATTTCTGAAAGAATTACCGGGACTACCTCCACATCGATCTGTTGAATTTCAAATAGATCTTGTACCAGGAGCTGCACCAATAGCTCGTGCTCCTTACAGACTCGCACCCAGCGAGATGAAAGAACTGCAAATCCAACTGCAAGAACTATTAGAATGTGGTTTCATTCGACCAAGCACATCACCATAGGGAGCTCCTGTTTTGTTTGTCTAGAAGAAGGATGGTACATTTAGGTCGTGTATTGACTACAGAGAGTTGAATAAACTTACCATCAAAAACCGTTATCCACTGCCGGTTTATTCGAAAATCGATTTACGTTCTGGATATCATCAAATGCGAGTAAAGGAGGATGATATTCCAAAAACTGCTTTTAGGACGCGTTATGGTCATTACGAGTTTATGGTTATGCCGTTTGGATTGACTAACGCACCAGCTGTGTTCATGGACCTTATAAACCGAGTGTGTGGGCTATATTTTGACAAGTTTATCATTGTTTTCATCGATGACATACTTATTTACTCAAAGAATGATCAAGAGCACGAAGAACATTTGAGAAAAGTGCTAGAAGTATTGAGGAAAGAAAAACTGTACGCTAAGTTTTCAAAGTGTGCATTTTGGTTGGAAGAAGTTTAATTTCTCGGTCAGATAGTGAACAAAGAAGGTATCCAGGTGGACCCGGCAAAGATCGAAACCGTTGAAAAGTGGAAAACCCCAAAAACTCCGAAGCATATACGTCAATTTTTAGGATTGGCTGGTTACTACAGAAGATTCATCCAAGATTTATCCAAAATAGCAAAACCCTTGACTGCATTAACGCATTGAAGAAAAAGCTAACTACATGTATCATGTATCATCTGCAGATTGTGGTTGTTGCATTGCTCTATCAACTGAAAAGGTAACACTCTCATCCTCTATACTTAGGGTCAGTTTCTTACCGAACACGTCTATCATTGCTTTAGCCGTGTTTAAGAATGGTCTTCCTAATATGAGAGGAACTTGAGAATCTTCTTCCATGTCCAAAACAACAAAATCTACTGGAAATACTAAATTACCAACTTTAACTAGCATGTTCTCCATTATCCCTCTTGGATATTTTATTGATCTATCGGCTAGTTGTATGCTTATTCTGGTTGGTTTTAATTCTCCAAGGTCTAGTTTAGTGTATAGTGAATACGGCATTAGATTTATACTAGCACCTAAGTCTGCCAATGCTTCTATTGAACTAAGACTACCCAGAAAACATGGAATTGTGAAACTTCCTGGATCAGATAATTTTTCTGGTATCTTATTCAACAGCACTGCTGAACAATTAGCATTCATAGTAACAGCCGAGAGTTCTTCCATTTTCTTTCTATTTGAGATTAGATCTTTCAAGAATTTAGCATATCTTGGCATTCCTGAAATCACATCAATGAAAGGAAGATTTACATTTATCTGTTTAAACATATCCAAAAATTTGGATTGCTCGGCTTCAAGTTTTTCTTTCTTCATTTTACTCGGGTAAGGAAGTGGTGGTTGGTATGGTTTAACATAAGGTTTATCCTTAACTGTGTTATCTTCATTAACTTTTTCAACTACCGGTTCTTTTTCCTTATCTTGATCAGGTTGTGGTTCTTGTGGAGTAGGAATAGCTTCATCAGAAGTTACAGGTATTTCAGGTGGTTTATGTGTTGTATCACTTCTTGTGGTAATAGCTTTAGCTGTTTCATTCCGGGGGTTAGCATTTGTATCGCTTGGTAAACTTCCCGGTTTTCTTTCACCTATTAATCTTGCTAGGTTACTTACTTCTTGTTCCAGATTTTGAATAGAAGCTTGTTGATTTCTAAATGCTTGAGCAAGACAGATTGCTAACTACGGCACCTATATTGTCATTGCCTGAAGGGAATGATGATTTTGTGATTTATTGTGACGCATCAAAGCAAGGTCTCGGTTGTGTATTAATGCAGCGAATGAAGGTGATTGCTTATGCGTCTAGACAATGATAATGCTAAAAATGAACATATATTTCATAGCATTATTCCCCAAGAAAGACAAGCTTTTAGTTGCAATTGTTCTATTTACAAGCGATATTCGTTTAAATAATAAAAGGTGAAGACAAAAGACAGATTCGACGAATTGAAGACGCAAACAATCAAAAAGCTCAAAAGTACAAAATACAATCAAAGAGGTTCCAATTATTGATAAGAAACGTCTCGAAATTACAAGAGTACAAGATTTAAATCGCAAAGTACAAGATATTAAATTGTACGCAAGGACGTTCGAAAATCCGGGACCGGGACCAGAGTCAACTCTCAACGCTCGACGCAACGGACTAAAAATTACAAGTTAACTATGTATATAAATATAATATAATATATAATTAATTCTTAAAATTAATATATATATTATAATATATTTATAAAACGTCGGCAAATTAAAAGACAAACCTTTGTGAGCTGGAATTACGAACTCTGCGAGTTGCGGAGTATGAAGGCCAAAAATGCCGCGACTTGCGGAGCAGCCAAATACGAAAATCCCTATAAAACCCAACGAATTCTGATCATTTTTATCATCCAATATATCAATCTCTCTATATCTATACGCAATATTTATATTTATATTTATATTTTAATTTTAATTTTAATTTTAAATCCTAATAATAAGGGTATGTTAGCGAATGTTGTAAGGGTGTAAGTCAAAATTCTGTCCGTGTAACGCTACGCTATTTTTAATCATTGTAAGTTATGTTCAACCTTTTTAATTTAATGTCTCGTAGCTAAGTTATTATTATGCTTATTTAAAACGAAGTAATCATGATGTTGGGCTAATTACTAAAATTGGGTAATTGGGCTTTGTACCCTAATTGGGGTTTGGACAAAAGAACGACACTTGTGGAAATTAGACTATGGGCTATTAATGGGCTCTATATTTGTTTAACTAAATGGTAGTTTGTTAATTTTAATATAAAGATTTACAATTGGACGTCCCTATAAATAACCATATACACTCGATCGGACACGATAGGCGGGATATTTATATGTACGAATAATCGTTCATTTAACCGGACACGGGAATGGATTAATAGCCACTAGAATTATTAAAAAACGGGTGAAATTATGTACAAGGACACTTGGCATAATTGTTAACAAAGTATTAAAACCTTGGGTTACACTCATTCGACATCCTGGTGTAATTATTATATAAAGTAATAAAACCTTGTTACAGTTTAAGTCCCCAATTAGTTGAAATATTTAACTTCGGGTATAAGGATAATTTGACGAGGATACTCGCACTTTATATTTATGACTGATGGACTGTTATGGACAAAAACCAGACGGACATATTAAATAATCCAGGACAAAGGACAATTAACCCATGGGCATAAAACTAAAATCAACACGTCAAACATCATGATTACGGAAGTTTAAATAAGCATAATTCTTTTATTTCATATTTAATTTCCTTTATTTTATATTTAATTGCACTTCTAATTATCGCATTTTTATTGTTATTGTATTTAATTGCACTTTTAATTATCGTACTTTTTAATTATCGCAAGTTTATTTTATCGCACTTTCATTTATCGCAATTTCATTATCGTTAATTACTTTACGCTTTAAATTAAGTCTTGTATTTATTTATTATTTTACATTTGGTTTTAACTGTGACTAAAGTTTTAAAATCGACAAACCGGTCATTCAACGGTAAAAACCCTCTTTATAATAATAATATTACTTATATATATATATATATATATATTTGTATTTTTATAAAAGTAAACTAATATTGGGTTAAGCTTTGTTTAAAGATTTTCCCTGTGGAACGAACCGGACTTACTAAAAACTACACTACTGTACGATTAGGTACACTGCCTATAAGTGTTGTAGCAAGGTTTAAGTATATCCATTCAATAAATAAATAAATATCTTGTGTAAAATTGTATCGTATTTAATAGTATTTCCTTGTAAAATATAAAGCTATTTTATATACACCTCGCACGACATCAAGTATATTTTTGGAGCCGCTGCCGGGGAACAATCTAGCTTAAAAGTCTGAAGCGCAACGCTAAATTAATAAAAAAAAAGATTTTTATTTTTAGTTTACTTTTATTAAAATTCACTTTTGTAAAAATACGTTTTTAATTATTCGAAAATATAAAAAGAAAACAAAAATTTATATATTTTTTAAGATTTTGTTAAATATTTAAGTTTTATAAAGTTTCTTTATTTTTATTTTATAAAAATATAAGTTTTATTTAAATATTTTTATTTAAAACATAAAAAAACCGAAAAAAAAAATTTAATATATATATATATATAAATCTATTTTTAAGATATTTTTAAAATTATAAAGTAGTTCTATTTTTATTTTAGTTTTTAAATATAAGTTTTTATTATATAAATATTTTTATTTAAACAGAAAATATAAAACAGAATATAAAAAAAACGCGTCGAATTTTAATCAACCTGTCATCTGAAAATTGGAACCCCGCGACTCGCGGAGTTTGCAGCTTCGAATACCGCGACTCGCGGAGACACTCTGACACGCCGACAGAAACCCTAATCAGGCATTAAATACGGGGTAATTATTAATTATTATTATTATTAACCCTAATTACTTGTTATTATTATAATTAGTTTTAAGTTTCTTTTTATTTAATTTATATATTTAGTTAAATTAGTTTAATTAATGTAAAATTACTAGTTTTAATAAATAAATAATATAAAAATAATATTTTTATAAAAATTGTACTTTTTACAACTTTTTATATATTTTTATATTTTCTCCCTTTTTAATTGTTTTAGCGTAATATTTGTATTTTTCGTTAATTTTTAGTTTTAAACTAAGTTATTGCCATAATTATTTTTTACTTCTAGATTTTTAGACTTTGCCGTAAAATTCCTTAAGTGCTTTTTCTTTAGACTAAGATTTAGGTACTTTAGAATTTTGCGACGCCTTTTTAAGTTTTAGTTTCTTTTTAAGTTATTGCCATTTGGGATATAGTTTTTCTTGTAAGCTTTAATATTTTTAGACACCTTTTACCTATGTAACAATTATCATTCCAATTAGTAATCTCAATTTGCGATTATAATTTTAAGTTAGTGATAGTAATAAGGTTGGGTTAGTCGAGTATTTTTAAGTTCTATAAGTCACTCTTTTTCTTTCTTATTTTTATTTTTCGATCTTTTTCCGACACGCTCTTTTTCTTTCTTATTTCTCGCTATTCTAGTTTTTAGGACATAGATTTTTTATTCTACTTCTTATCTAAATTTCTTAAAATTACGAAAATTTATTTTAAGTGGTTAAATTGATAGACATCAAAATTTTCTGGTTCGTAGTAATAGTTGGATTTGTACGTGGACCGGGTTATTGGAGCCAAAGAGTCCTCAATTATATTGAGACCAAACGAATCCTGCCCCTCTGCTGCATCTTTTGGCTATTCGAAACGTGGGCAAAATCAGAAAAGTCTATTAATTGGATAACTTATATAATTTTTCTTTCCTTTTTAAAAAAAAACTAATAGGATATTCAGTGAATGCACCGAGCAAGACGTTCACCACCTTTTGTACGTTCACCACCTGTAACTAGATCAAGACATTTAGCAAATATTACCGCCGTTGATTTTTCTTTAGAATCGTCATCCAGTCGACCAAGTACTCCAGTTCAAATTTCCGATAATCCATTTTTTGAACCCGACCTCACAATTAAGAATCCGGAGTATATTCAGGGACGATTCATAGATCCTGAACCACTAAACTTTCCTCCGGAACCACCAATCAATTCAAACAGAGATTGTTGAGGAGCGAACCATTAAATCAAAATCCTCTAGTGATTCAGATTCAACAAATTCAATTATGGAGAATCTGGAACCTTTAAGTATGGAAGACCGAATGAGAGCTAAACGCACTGGCCAAGGTCACACAATTACTCATCCAGACATTAATGCGCCAGATTATGAAATCAAAGGACAAATTCTACACATGGTGACTAATCAATGCCAATTTAGTGGTGCACCGAAGGAAGATCCAAATGAACATCTTCGTACCTTTAATAGGATCTGCACTCTATTTAAAATAAGAGAAGTTGAGGATGAACAGATATATCTCATGTTATTTCCCTGGACTGTAAAGGGAGAAGCCAAAGATTGGTTGGAATCGTTACCTGAAGGGGCGATTGATACATGGGACGTTTTAGTTGAAAAATTTCTTAAACAATTCTTTCCGGCATCTAAAGCCGTAAGACTTCAAGGAGAAATTGTTACGTTCACACAGAAGCCAAATGAAACTCTATATGAGGCGTGGACTAGATTTGGAAAGTTATTAAGAGGATATCCGCAACATGGTTTAGACACCTGTCAAATAGTACAAATATTCTACCAAGGATGCAACATCACTACAAGAAAAGACATCGATATAGCAGCTGGTGGTTCTATTATGAAGAAAACAGAAACTGATGCTTATAAAATTATTGATAACACTGATTCCCACTCACATGAGTGGCACCAAGAAAAAGATATTGTTAGATCATCTAAAGCAGCTAGAGCCGATTCTAGCCATGACTTAGATTCCATTTCCGCAAAGATAGATGCTGTCGAGAGACGAATGGAAAAGATGACTAAGGATATTCACTCAATACGAATTAGTTGTGAGCAGTGTGGAGGACCACATTTGACAAAAGATTGTCTCAGTATTGAATTAACAATGGAACAAAGAGAGAATATTTCATACATAAACCAAAGGCCTGGAAATAATTATCAGAATAATTATCAACCGCCAAGACCGATCTACAATCAAAACCAGAACTATAACCGAAATATTCCATACAACAACCAACAAGCTCCTAGCAATCAACAAGTATCCAATAATACTTACAATCAGCAAAGACCTAATTTTCAAAACAAACCACCACAACAAACCGATGATAAAAAGCCGAATTTAGAAGATATGATGACAAAGCTAGTTGAAACTCAAACGCATTTTTTCACATCTCAAAAACAAACCAATGAACAAAATGCTCAAGCATTTAGAAATCAACAAGCTTCTATTCAAAACTTGGAACAAGAAGTAAGTAACCTAGCAAGGTTAATAGGTGAAAGAAAACCGGGAAGTTTACCTAGTGATATAAATGCAAACCTCCGGAATGAAACAGCTAAAGCCATTACCACAAGAAGTGGTACAACACTTAAACCACCTGAAATACCTGTAACTTATGATGAAGCTATTCCTACTCCACAAGAACCACAACCTGATCAAGATAAGGAAAAAGAACCAGTAGTTGAAAAGGTTAATGAAGATAACACAGTTAAGGCTAAACCTTATGTTAAACCATACCAACCACCACTTCCTTACCCGAGTAAAATGAAGAAAGAGAAACTTAAAGCCGAGCAATCCAAATTCTTGGATATGTTTAAACAGATAAATGTAAATCTTCCTTTCATTGATGTGATTTCAGGAGTGCCTAGATATGCTAAATTCTTGAAAGATCTAATATCAAATAGAAAGAAAATGGAAGAACTCTCGGCTGTTACTATGAATGCTAATTGTTCAGCAGTGCTGTTGAATAAGATACCAAAAAAATTATCTGATCCAGGAAGTTTCACAATTCCATGTTTTCTGGGTAGTCTTAGTTCAATAGAAGCATTGGCAGACTTAGGTGCCAGTATAAATCTAATGTCGTATTCACTATACGCTAAACTAAACCTTGGAGAATTGAAACCAACCAGAATAAGCATACAGCTAGCCGATAGATCAATAAAATATCCTAGAGGGATAATGGAGAACATGCTAGTTAAAGTTGGTACTTTAGTATTTCCAGTAGATTTTGTTGTTCTGGACATGGAAGAAGATTCTCAAGTTCCTCTCATATTAGAAAGACCATTCTTAAACACGGCTAAAGCAATGATAGACGTGTTCGGTAAGAAATTGACCCTAAGTATAGAGGACGAGAGTGTTACCTTTTCAGTTGATAGAGCAATGCAACAACCGCAATCTGCAGATGATACATGTTATTATATTCAAACTATAGATGCACATGCAGAATTGTTAGAAGAATTTCCAGAATTACAAGGAACAGGAGAATGTTCTTTAGGAGAAGGAACTGAATAAATTGATGAAGCTGAAATGTTAGCTACACTTATAGCTAATGGATATGAACCAACAACAGAAGAAATTCAAATGCTAAAAGAAGAAGACAGATATCGATATAAATCATCGATAGAAGAACCACCGAAATTAGAGTTAAAGCCACTTCCAAACTATTTGGAATACGCTTATTTACATGGTGAATTTGAATTACCTGTAATAATATCGTCTTCTCTTACTGAAAATGAGAAATCACAACTCATTTCTGTGTTGAAAGCTCATAAACCAGCTATTGCATGGAAGATTCATGATATTAAAGGAATAAGTCCTTCGTATTACACACATAAAATCCTTATGGAAGAAGTTCATAAAACGTATGTGCAACGCCAACGAAGACTAAATCCGAATATGCAAGATGTAGTTAAAAAAGAAATTATTAAACTGCTAGATGCAGGTTTAATTTATCCAATCTCTGATAGTCCATGGGTAAGCCCAGTTCAATGCGTGCCTAAGAAGGGTGGCATGACTGTCATTACAAATGAAAAAAATGAGCTTATTCCTACTAGGACTATAACAGGATGGCGTGTATGTATTGATTATAGAAAATTAAATGACGCCACCAGAAAAGATCACTTTCCCTTACCTTTCATTGATCAAATGTTGGAAAGATTAGCCGGAAATAGTTACTATTGTTTTCTAGATGGATTTTCCGGATATTTTCAAATTCCAATAGCACCCGAAGATCAAGAGAAAACCACATTCACGTGCCCTTATGGTACTTTTGCTTACAAACGCATGCCATTTGGACTTTGCAACGCCCCTGCAACCTTTCAAAGGTGTATGATGGCGATTTTTCACGACATGATAGAAGAATGCATGGAAGTTTTCATGGATGACTTTTCAGTCTTCGGTGATACATTTGAAACATGTCTAGCTAATCTTGAACGAATGCTTATTAGATGCGAACAATCAAATCTAGTTCTTAATTGGGAGAAATGCCATTTTATGGTTAAAGAAGGCATCGTTCTTGTTCATAGAATTTCAAAAGAAGGAATTGAAGTGGATAGAGCTAAAGTAGATGTAATTGCTAAACTTCCACATCCCACCAATGTTAGAGGAGTTAGGAGTTTTCTAGGGCATGGCGGTTTTTATCGACGTTTCATAAAAGATTTTTCTAAAATTGCCACTCCTATGAATAAACTCCTAGAAAAGGATGCTCCATTCATCTTTTCAGATGAATGTATCAAATCTTTTAATATTCTTAAAGAGAAACTCACTAATGCGCCGATCATGATAACACCAAATTGGAATCTACCATTTGAACTAATGTGCGATGCAAGTGATTTTGCAATGGGAGCCGTTTTAGGACAAAGGATTGAAAAAAGATTTCAACCTATATATTATGCTAGTAAGACGTTACAAGGAGCACAAACGAACTATATAACTACTGAAAAAGAACTCCTTGCTATTGTCTTTGCTTTTGACAAATTTCGTTCATATCTCGTTCTAGCAAAAACGGTGGTCTATACCGACCATTCTGCTCTTAGATACCTATTTTCGAAACAAGATGCTGAACCAAGATTAATCCGTTGGATCTTACTCTTACAAGAGTTTGATATTAAAATCCGAGACAAAAGAGGAGCAGAAAATCTAGCCGCTGATCATCTTTCTCGTCTTGAAAATCCTGAGTTAGAAGTTCTAAATGAATCTGCCATACAAGACAACTTTCCTGATGAATATCTATTGAAGATAGATTATAATGAAATACCATGGTTTGCAAACTATGCAAACTACTTAGTATGTGGATTCCTTGAAAAAGGATTATCGTACCAAAAACGAAAGAAATTCTTCAGTGATATAAAACACTATTTTTGGGAAGATCCACATCTGTTTAAAAGTTGTCCCGATGGAATAATACGCCGATGTGTATTTGGAGATGAAGCTAGTAAAATTTTAAACCATTGTCACACAGGACCAACAGGAGGGTATTATGGGCCTCAACTAACAGCAAGAAAAGTTTATGAAGCTGGATTCTATTGGCCTACAATTTACAAAGACGCACACCCTCTTTGCAAATCCTGTGATGCTTGTCAAAGGGCCGGAAAAATAAGTCAACGTGATGAAATGCCACAAAATGTCATTCAAGTATGTGAAGTATTTGACATTTGGGGTATTGACTTTATGGGTCCATTTCCAAAATCTCATAATAATCTCTATATTCTCGTAGCCATTGATTATGTATCTAAATGGGCGGAAGCACAAGCTCTCCCAACTAATGATGCACGAGTTGTAGTCAACTTTTTAAAACGTCTTTTTGCAAGGTTTGGAACACCGAAAGCTTTAATAAGTGATCGGGGTACTCATTTCTGTAATAATCAACTTGAGAAAGTTCTCAAAAGATATGGAGTAACTCATAAAATCTCCACCACATATCATCCGCAAACAAGTGGACAAGTTAAAAATACCAACCGAGCTTTAAAACGTATTCTAGAGAAAACCGTACGATCAAATCCGAAGGAATGGTCCATTAAATTGGAGGATGCACTCTGGGCTTTTAGAACAGCCTACAAAACTCCAATTGGAGCCACACCTTTTAAACTCGTCTACGGAAAAGCATGTCATATTCCAGTAGAAATTGAACACAAAGCATTTTGGGCTTTGAAGACATGTAATCTTGATTTACATAAAGCTGTACATCTACGATTAAGTCAACTAAATGAATTAGAAGAATTAAGACATGAAGCATACGAAAATTCGTTAATCTATAAGGAAAGAACGAAGAAATGGCATGATAAAAGAATCAGAAGTTTAAAAGAATTTAAAGAAAGAGACAGAGTTCTTCTTTTCAATTCACGATTCAAGCTATTTCCTGGAAAATTGAAATCAAGATGGTCTGGACCATTCATAGTCAAAAGAGTTTTCTCATACAGAACAGTAGAATTAATAAATTCAAATGGAATTGAATTTAAAGTTAATGGTCACAGAGTTAAACATTACATAGATAGTCCAATGGAAATCGACAACGAAGCTAATCACAATTTCGATACCACAGCTAACTAAGTGTGGGGAGAATCAAGTCTTTAAAGGATTTTATGTATTTCTGTTAGAGTTAGATTGTCTGTTTTCGTGTAGTTCTCGAAAATGGAACCCGAATGGTCTTTCCCTAGCAGACCCTAAAGAACTAGTCTTCTCCCCCCATTCTGAATTTTTATTTTTTTTAGGAAATGAAGACTGCTTGTGAACTAAACCATGGTCTAATGCTACACGCTTTGATCACTAAACGTAATAATGACACACTTCCGAGTGAAATAGTATCAGTAATCAGAGAAAGATTGGACGGAGTAAGAAAAGAATCCAGATGCGAAGATAATAAGTTACAATTTGGTAAAGGAAAATCAAAATCCGCAGCGAAAAGAATCGCAAATGCGGAAAATGGTCACATGGAGGTAAATGTTCAAATAATCAAACCTATTCAAATACCGAATTTGTTACTTTATGCAGAGACGGACCGTTCATATGTTTAGAAGAAAAAACACTGAATGATCGAGGTTACGCCAATGTAGCCATGGAAAACCAATTAAACCGACTATCTTATGAATGGGATAGATCGTATAACTAAGAATACTATCTCACAGGTAAGTCTGTACAGTTTTTTATTTTTATTTTTATTTTTAACCTTTTGATAATAAACGCTAATTTGTTAGCTATAAAGTATTAAATTGGTATTGAATAAAATTAGGTTTGGCGACCGAAATTATTGATATCATTCAAAAATTTATTACATCACTGCGAAATTTAACGTTTATTCTTAAGGTATAAATATCTTTAATCAATCAACCCAAAATATTTCAAAAATTCGTCATGAGTTAAATTAGGTCTTGGAACCGAAATTACTTTACCGAAAAGAGGGGCGCATATTTTTGATAATATTTGATTGATTAAAGTGGAATAAAAAGCCAAAAAGATTTTTAATTTTATTTTTACCATTTTTTAAAAAAATTAATATATAAATCTTAAATTAATATTGTAAACTTTGTAAAAACAATATATTTAAAATTGTAAATATTTGAAATATATAATATAAGTTTGGTGTGATTTTATAATATGAATTTTTAAATTAAGTTTGGTGTGAATTTTTAATTTTTATAATAAGAATTTTTAATTTTATGCATTTCAAATTTTAAGTTTGGTGTGAATTTTTAATATTAATTTTGAATTTTATGTATTTTTATTTTAAGTTTGGTGTGAATTTAAAAACAAAAATTTACTTTATCTCATTAACTTAAAATTATGATTTTTAAAATTCGTCGTAAGTTGAAGACTAGGTCATTGAACCGAAATTGCTTTACCCGAGGGAGGGATGAGAACTTTTATTATCATTATTTTTAATCTTATTGAATTAAAGTATGCCAAAAACATAAAAAAAAAAAAACCTAAAAATCTTAGCTTTTAAAACAATCGCTACAAAAAGACAAATTTTAAAATTTTGTGGAAGGACGGACTAGGACATCGATCTGAAACGACCTCGCCCTAAATAACAAGGGAAACAAAATTTTAAAATTAATTACTTAATTGTTTTAATTAGTATAAGATATATATATATAAAATAAAATAAAATAAAATAAAAAATAAAATACAAACTCCGCGACTCGCGGAGTTTGAAGGGTCAAACACCGCGACTCGCGGAGGGACCAAAACCGAGAAAAAAATAAAAACGTAATCAGCTCAGTCCACACACCACAACACAAAAATAAACTGCGAAATAAACCCGAAAAAACCCAAAAAACACACACCAAATTCGCAATTTTTGACCGTTAATCATCAAATCTTTTACTAAAATCATGTTGAGAAGGATGCTATCAAGGAATTACTCAAGAAAAACGGTAAATTTCTACACCTAAACACCATTTAATCCGAAAATTAGTGTTCTTGAGCAATTTTATACCCAATTTGATTTTGATACTTTTTAGTGTAATTATGCTTAAATTGTTTATGTATTATGCTTGTATAACCTAGATTGATGCTATTTAACATGATTAAAAGCCTTAAACTTCAAATTTTGAGTAATCTAGAGTTTGTGTTCTTGAGCAAATTTGGGGCTTTTAGATATAAACAGGTTATGGCCGATTTTTGTCATGAATTGTTGCTAAATTAAGTAGTGTAACATGTTTAGGTAGTTAAATGATCCAAACTTTGAGCCTAAACATGATTTTGAGAATTAAAGTGGACTTTTTCAAGACTAAAATTCATGAACTTGATTTTTGAGAGATAATGCTATTTGAAACTTGTTTAATTGCTAGTGATGATTATTTTGACATGTTATTTGAGTTGAATGCTTATGAACTTGACGAACATTTTCGTATATGCTTATTTGAAAAAGTGTAGATTTGATGAAAATATGAAAATGAGCTTAAGTTTGATATAAATTAAACATGTCATTGTAATTATTTTGATTGATGATTTTGCTGACACTAATGCATATTTGGATGCACAAAAATTGTGTTTGATGTGTTTTAAAGACTGAAAGGGGTGAATCTTCATCCCAAGCTCGCAATGCTCTTGCAGAGAATACGGAACAACAGGAGGAGGATAACTACTACAAACAAGATATACCTCATCCAGTCATGACATTTTCTGATATGCACTTGGAAGATTTGCACTCGAACCTGAGATTTGACAGACTTTGGATAGATTATCCAAAATACCAAAGGGGTTTGCATACTCTTCATTCTAAAGCCGTTGAAGCACCTACGGTCATAGAATGGGGACCATTAGAAGCTGTAGAATTGGTCGGGCCAATTAGGGAATTACTTGCACAGAGGTATGGTAATTCTACTTTTAACGATTGGGTACGGTTATTCAACATGCGTAGACCTGTATATAAAGTATGGTGTGAAGAATTGTTGTGTAGTATAGAATTAAATGATCGGGTAGCTAGTTTAACCGATCGATCTTTTATTAGATTTTTGTTAGGAGGTTCGATGCGCCACATGTCTTTACTAGACATGGCCCAGGCTTTACGTATATATACGCCTGAGGAGTTAGCATCTGCCGATTGTAGAGGGTTGATATTGAACGGTAGGAAGATAGACGAAAATTTTGATACGCATGGTGTATGGAGTCAAATGACTAGCCATGACCGATTCAAAGGGGGAAATTACTCTTATTTTGATATAGATAGAGCTGAATTAAGAGTAATTCATAGGTTTTTAGCCAATTCGATTACACAACGAGGTAAGAACAAGGAAAAGGTAAATGAATAGAATTTGTTTTACCACATGTGTATTCGAGACCCACAAAGCGCTGTAAGTATACCTTATTGTGTGGGTTATTATTTATCAGCTATGGTTAGGGGGATGAGACCGCATAGCATAATAGGAGGTGGTATATTTATTACTTTGATTGCTGAATATCTCGGTGTGGATATAAGTCGGGGGGATTACTAATCGAAGAACCAGAACCCCAAGATACAATAGGTTTAAATGTATACCATGGTGCGAAAGTTTTGAAGAGGCGAAATAACGCCGCAGCACGATATAATGGTAGACATCCACAGGTTGAGAGAAACCAACAGCAAGGTAATGTAGGAGGGGGAAATGAAATGGCAGAAATGCAAAGGTTTATAGCTTCACAAGAGTATGAAAATGCTAGACATAGAGCATTTGAAGATTGGCAAGTTCATCAAAACCAAATCATAGCTTATTGCCAACATATAGGTAGAAACTATATTCCTACTCCATCGCCCATATTCCCTCCCTGGTCTATAGAGATCCAACCACCGTATCCTACGTATAACCCAGCCGAAGCATTTTATAACACATATGGTTATGCATGGAACCCCTACTGGTATCAGTATCATCCCTAGTTTACTTAGCTTTATTTATTTTATAATTTGTAATGTTGATACATTTAATACTTATGTTGGATTTGTATTAGTTTTTATAATTTTCTAAATTTTATTATTAGATTTTAATAATTTTTGAATGTGGGGTAATATACCAAACTTCAAAAATATGTATATATGTTTGCAGTTTATTTTATGTACACAACAGGGTAAAACAACGCATTTTCAAAGATTGGCATTAAGTTCAGCAAAAGCAACTAATTTTGACGACAAGATGCAAAATAAATGTGATATAACAACAAGACGGAATGAACAAATGATATGCACCATTTATCATTCAGCAAACAAACGCCAATATGTTTGGAAACTTTGGTAAAATTTAATCATTTTCACACAAATCACCCTCAATAATTTAAATTGTTACTGATTTCTTGCAAATGAGGGCATTGCAAGATTTTAAGTGTAGGAAGGGGTTAAATTCTTTCGGATTTTAAAATTTTTACTTTATACACTTGGTTACCATTAGAAATACTAGTAAAGTAGTAGTTGTATTAGAATCTAGTGCTCTCTGATAATAAAGAACAGCCCTAGTCTTATATACTGACTACCCAATTCTAGTAAAAATTTTCAAAATTTTCAATTAAATGAACTCAAAATCATGTTTATACATATTTATGAACGATAAAACTAGGTGTTAACACCGAAATTGAAATGTCCCGTTCTTATTGATTAAAAACGTTCCATATTAATTGATTTCGTTGCGAGGTTTTGACCTCTATATGAGACGTTTTTCAAAGACTGCATTCATTTTTAAAACAAACCATAACCTTTATTTCATCAATAACGGTTTAAAAAGCTTTACGTAGATTATCAAATAATGATAATCTAAAATATCCTGTTTACACACGACCATTACATAATGGTTTACAATACAAATATGTTACAACAAAATAAGTTTCTTGAATGCAGTTTTTACACAATATCATACAAGCATGGACTCCAAATCTCGTCCTTATTTAAGTATGCGACAGCGGAAGCTCTTAATAATCACCTGAGAATAAACATGCTTAAAACGTCAACAAAAATGTTGGTGAGTTATAGGTTTAACCTATATATATCAAATCGTAACAATAGACCACAAGATTTCATATTTCAATACACATCCCATACATAGAGATAAAAATCATTCATATGGTGAACACCTGGTAACCGACATTAACAAGATGCATATATAAGAATATCCCCATCATTCCGGGACACCCTTCGGATATGATATAAATTTCGAAGTACTAAAGCATCCGGTACTTTGGACGGGGATTGTTAAGCCCAATAGATCTATCTTTAGGATTCGCATCAATTAGGGTGTCTGTTCCCTAATTCTTAGATTACCAGACTTAATAAAAAGGGGCATATTCGATTTCGATAATTCAACCATAGAATGTAGTTTCACGTACTTGTGTCTATTTTGTAAATCATTTATAAAACCTGCATGTATTCTCATCCCAAAAATATTAGATTTTAAAAGTGGGACTATAACTCACTTTCACAGATTTTTACTTCGTCGGGAAGTAAGACTTGGCCACTGGTTGATTCATGAACCTATAACAATATATACATATATATATCAAAGTATGTTCAAAATATATTTACAACACTTTTAATATATTTTGATGTTTTAAGTTTATTAAGTCAGCTGTCCTCGTTAGTAACCTACAACTAGTTGTCCACAGTTAGATGTACAGAAATAAATCGATAAATATTATCTTGAATCAATCCACGACCCAGTGTATACGTATCTCAGTATTGATCACAACTCAAACTATATATATTTTGGAATCAACCTCAACCCTGTATAGCTAACTCCAACATTCACATATAGAGTGTCTATGGTTGTTCCGAAATATATATAGATGTGTCGACATGATAGGTCGAAACATTGTATACGTGTCTATGGTATCTCAAGATTACATAATATACAATACAAGTTGATTAAGTTATGGTTGGAATAGATTTGTTACCAATTTTCACGTAGCTAAAATGAGAAAAATTATCCAATCTTGTTTTACCCATAACTTCTTCATTTTAAATCCGTTTTGAGTGAATCAAATTGCTATGGTTTCATATTGAACTCTATTTTATGAATCTAAACAGAAAAGTATAGGTTTATAGTCAGAAAAATAAGTTACAAATCGTTTTTGTAAAGGTAGTCATTTTAGTCGAAAGAACGACGTCTAGATGACCATTTTAGAAAACATACTTCCACTTTGAGTTTAATCATAATTTTTGGATATAGTTTCATGTTCATAATAAAAATCATTTTCTCAGAATAACAACTTTAAAATCAAAGTTTATCATAGTTTTTAATTAACTAACCCAAAACAGCCAGCGGTGTTACTACGACGGCGTAAATCCGGTTTTACGGTGTTTTTCGTGTTTCCAGGTTTTAAATCATTAAGTTAGCATATCATATAGATATAGAACATGTGTTTAGTTGATTTTAAAAGTCAAGTTAGAAGGATTAACTTTTGTTTGCGAACAAGTTTAGAATTAACTAAACTATGTTCTAGTGATTACAAGTTTAAACCTTCGAATAAGATAGCTTTATATGTATGAATCGAATGATGTTATGAACATCATTACTACCTTAAGTTCCTTGGATAAACCTACTGGAAAAGAGAAAAATGGATCTAGCTTCAATGGATCCTTGGATGGCTCGAAGTTCTTGAAGCAGAATCATGACACGAAAACAAGTTCAAGTAAGATCATCACTTGAAATAAGATTGTTATAGTTATAGAAATTGAACCAAAGTTTGAATATGATTATTACCTTGTATTAGAATGATAACCTACTGTAAGAAACAAAGATTTCTTGAGGTTGGATGATCACCTTACAAGATTGGAAGTGAGCTAGCAAACTTGAAAGTATTCTTGATTTTATGTAACTAGAACTTGTAAAATATATGAAGAACACTTAGAACTTGAAGATAGAACTTGAGAGAGATCAATTAGATGAAGAAAATTGAAGAATGAAAGTGTTTGTAGGTGTTTTTGGTCGTTGGTGTATGGATTAGATATAAAGGATATGTAATTTTGTTTTCATGTAAATAAGTCATGAATGATTACTCATATTTTTGTAATTTTATGAGATATTTCATGCTAGTTGCCAAATGATGGTTCCCACATGTGTTAGGTGACTCACATGGGCTGCTAAGAGCTGATCATTGGAGTGTATATACCAATAGTACATACATCTAAAAGCTGTGTATTGTACGAGTACGAATACGGGTGCATACGAGTAGAATTGTTGATGAAACTGAACGAGGATGTAATTGTAAGCATTTTTGTTAAGTAGAAGTATTTTTATAATTGTCTTGAAGTCTTTCAAAAGTGTATGAATACATATTAAAACACTACATGTATATACATTTTAACTGAGTCGTTAAGTCATCGTTAGTCGTTACATGTAAATGTTGTTTTGAAACCTTTAGGTTAACGATCTTGTTAAATGTTGTTAACCCAATGTTTATAATATCAAAATAGATTTTAAATTATTATATATCATGATATTATGATGTACTAATATCTCTTAATATGATATATATACGTTAAATGTCGTTACAACGATAATCGTTACATATATGTCTCGTTTCAAAATCATTAAGTTAGTAGTCTTGTTTTTACATATGTAGTTCATTGTTAATATACTTAATGATATGTTTACTTATCATAATATCATGTTAACTATATATATAACCATATATATGTCATCATATAGTTTTTACAAGTTTTAACGTTCGTGAATCACCGGTCAACTTGGGTGGTCAATTGTCTATATGAAACATATTTCAATTAATCAAGTCTTAACAAGTTTGATTGCTTAACATGTTGGAAACATTTAATCATGTAAATATCAATCTCAATTAATATATATAAACATGGAAAAGTTCGGGTCACTACAGTACCTACCCGTTAAATAAATTTCGTCCCGAAATTTTAAGCTGTTGAAGGTGTTGACGAATCTTCTGGAAATAGATGCGGGTATTTCTTCTTCATCTGATCTTCACGCTCCCAGGTGAACTCGGGTCCTCTACGAGCATTCCATCGAACCTTAACAATTGGTATCTTGTTTTGCTTAAGTCTTTTAACCTCACGATCCATTATTTCGACGGGTTCTTCGATGAATTGAAGTTTTTCGTTGATTTGGATTTCATCTAACGGAATAGTGAGATCTTCTTTAGCAAAACATTTCTTTAAATTCGAGACGTGGAAAGTGTTATGTACAGCCACGAGTTGTTGAGGTAACTCTAGTCGGTATGCTACTGGTCCGATACGATCAATAATCTTGAATGGTCCAATATACCTTGGATTTAATTTCCCTCGTTTACCAAATCGAACAACGCCTTTCCAAGGTGCAACTTTAAGCATGACCATCTCTCCAATTTCAAATTCTATATCTTTTCTTTTAATGTCAGCGTAGCTCTTTTGTCGACTTTGGGCGGTTTTCAACCGTTGTTGAATTTGGATGATCTTCTCGGTAGTTTCTTGTATAATCTCCGGACCCGTAATCTGTCTATCCCCCACTTCACTCCAACAAATCGGAGACCTGCACTTTCTACCATAAAGTGCTTCAAACGGCGCCATCTCAATGCTTGAATGGTAGCTGTTGTTGTAGGAAAATTCTGCTTACGGTAGATGTCGATCCCAACTGTTTCCGAAATCAATAACACATGCTCGTAGCATGTCTTCAAGCGTTTGTATCGTTCTTTCGCTCTGCCCATCAGTTTGTGGATGATAGGCAGTACTCATGTCTAGACGAGTTCCTAATGCTTGTTGTAATGTCTGCCAGAATCTTGAAATAAATCTGCCATCCCTATCAGAGATAATAGAGATTGGTATTCCATGTCTGGAGATGACTTCCTTCAAATACAGTCGTGCTAACTTCTCCATCTTGTCATCTTCTCTTATTGGCAAGAAGTGTGCTGATTTGGTGAGACGGTCAACTATTACCCAAATAGTATCAAAACCACTTGCAGTCCTTGGCAATTTAGTGATGAAATCCATGGTAATGTTTTCCCATTTCCATTCCGGGATTTCGGGTTGTTGAAGTAGACCTGATGGTTTCTGATGCTCAGCTTTGACCTTAGAACACGTCAAACATTCTCCTACGTATTTAGCAACATCGGCTTTCATACCCGGCCACCAAAAATGTTTCTTGAGATCCATGTACATCTTCCCCGTTCCAGGATGTATTGAGTATCTGGTTTTATGAGCTTCTCTAAGTACCATTTCTCTCATATCTCCAAATTTTGGTACCCAAATCCTTTCAGCCCTATACCGGGTTCCGTCTTCCCGAATATTAAGATGCTTCTCCGATCCTTTGGGTATTTCATCCTTTAAATTTCCCTCTTTTAAAACTCCTTGTTGCGCCTCATTTATTTGAGTAGTAATGTTATTATGAATCATTATATTCATAGATTTTACTCGAATGGGTTCTCTGTCCTTCCTGCTCAAGGCATCGGCTACCACATTTGCCTTCCCTGGGTGGTAACGAATCTCAAAGTCGTAATCATTCAATAATTCAATCCACCTACGCTGCCTCATATTCAGTTGTTTCTGATTAAATATGTGTTGAAGACTTTTGTGGTCGGTATATATAATACTTTTGACCCCATATAAGTAGTGCCTCCAAGTCTTTAATGCAAAAACAACCGCGCCTAATTCCAAATCATGCGTCGTATAATTTTGTTCGTGAATCTTCAATTGTCTAGACGCATAAGCAATCACCTTCGTTCGTTGCATTAATACACAACCGAGACCTTGCTTTGATGCATCACAATAAATCACAAAATCATCATTCCCTTCAGGCAATGACAATATAGGTGCCGTAGTTAGCTTTTTCTTCAATAACTGAACCGCTTTCTCTTGTTCATCATTCCATTAAAATTTCTTCCCTTTATGCGTTAATGCAGTCAAGGGTTTTGCTATTCTGGAAAAGTCTTGGATGAACCTTCTGTAGTAACCAGCTAGTCCTAAAAACTGGCGTATGTGTTTCGGAGTTTTCGGGGTTTCCCACTTTTCAACAGTTTCTATCTTTGCCGGATCCACCTTAATACCTTCTTTGTTCACTATGTGACCGAGGAATTGAACTTCTTCCAACCAAAATGCACACTTTGAAAACTTAGCGTACAATTCTTCCTTCCTCAATACTTCTAACACCTTTCTCAAATGTTCACCGTGTTCTTGGTCATTCTTTGAGTAAATAAGTATGTCATCAATGAAAACAATGACAAACTTGTCAAGGTATGGTCCACACACTCGGTTCATAAGGTCCATGAACACAGCTGGTGCATTAGTTAAACCAAACGGCATGACCATAAACTCGTAATGACCGTAACGTGTTCTGAAAGCAGTCTTTGGAATATCATCTTCTTTCACCCGCATTTGATGATACCCGGAACGTAAGTCAATCTTTGAATAAACAGACGAGCCTTGTAGTTGATCAAATAAGTCATCGATTCTCGGTAGTGGGTAGCGGTTCTTGATGGTAAGTTTGTTCAACTCTCGGTAGTCGATACACAACCTGAATGTACCATCTTTCTTCTTGACAAACAAAACAGGAGCTCCCCACGGTGATGTGCTTGGTCGAATGAAACCACGCTCTAAAAGTTCTTGTAATTGGCTTTGTAGTTCTTTCATCTCGCTGGGTGCGAGTCTGTAAGGAGCACGAGCTATTGGTGCAGCTCCTGGTACAAGATCTATTTGAAATTCAACGGATCGATGTGGGGGTAATCCCGGTAATTCTTTCGGAAATACATCAGGAAATTCTTTTGCGACGGGAACGTCATTGATGCTCTTTTCTTCAGTTTGTACTTTCTCGACGTGTGCTAGAACAGCATAGCAACCTTTTCTTATTAGTTTTTGTGCCTTCAAATTACTAATAAGATGTAGCTTCGTGTTGCCCTTTTCTCCGTACACCATTAAGGGTTTTCCTTTTTCTCGTATAATGCGAATTGCATTTTTGTAACAAACGATCTCCGCTTTCACTTCTTTCAACCAGTCCATACCGATTATCACATCAAAACTCCCTAACTCTACTGGTATCAAATCAATCTTAAATGTTTCGCTAACCAGTTTAATTTCTCGATTCCGACATATATTATCTGCTGAAATTAATTTACCATTTGCTAATTCGAGTAAAAATTTACTATCCAAAGGCGTCAATGGACAACTTAATTTAGCACAAAAATCTCTACTCATATAGCTTCTATCCGCACCCGAATCAAATAAAACGTAAGCAGATTTATTGTCAATAAGAAACGTACCCGTAACAAGCTCCGGGTCTTCCTGTGCCTCTGCCGCATTAATATTGAAAACTCTTCCACGGCCTTGTCCATTCGTGTTCTCCTGGTTCGGGCAATTTCTAATAATGTGGCCCGGTTTTCCACATTTATAACAAACTACATTGGCATAACTTGCTCCGACACTACTTGCTCCGCCATTACTCGTTCCGACACCATTTGTTCCTTTCGTTCTATTAACCCCTGGCCCGTAGTCCTCACACTTCGCCGCGCTATGACCATTTCTTTTACACTTGTTGCAAAATTTGGTCCAGAACCCCGAGTGATTCTTTTCACACCTTTGGCATAGCTGCTTCTGATTGTTGTTGTTGTTGTTGCGGTTATTATTGTTGTTGGGATGATTGTTGTAGTTGCTGTTGTTGTTGTTGTTGTTGTTGTTGTTGGGCCGTTTGTTGTAGTTGCGATTGTTGGGATAATTGTTGCGATTATTGTTGTAATTGCTGTTGTTGTTGTATTGGTGATTCTTATCACCATTTTCCTCCCACTTTCTTTTGACTTGCTTCACATTGGCCTCTTCAGCAGTCTGTTCTTTAATTCTTTCTTCAATTTGGTTCACGAGTTTGTGAGCCATTCTACATGCCTGTTGTATGGAGGCGGGCTCGTGTGAACTTATATCTTCTTGGATTCTTTCCGGTAATCCTTTCACAAACGCGTCGATCTTCTCTTCCTCATCTTCGAATGCTCCCGGACACAATAGGCACAATTCTGTGAATCGTCTTTCGTACGTGGTAATATCAAATCCTTGGGTTCGTAACCCTCTAAGTTCTGTCTTGAGCTTATTGACCTCGGTTCTGGGACGGTACTTCTCGTTCATCAAGTGCTTGAATGCTGACCACGGTAGTGCGTACGCATCGTCTTGTCCCACTTGCTCTAGATAGGTATTCCACCATGTTAACGCAGAACCTGTGAAGGTATGCGTAGCGTACTTTACTTTGTCCTCTTCAGTACACTTACTTATGGCAAACACCGATTCGACCTTCTCGGTCCACCGTTTCAATCCGATCGGTCCTTCGGTTCCATCAAATTCCAAAGGTTTGCAGGCAGTGAATTCTTTGTAGGTGCATCCTACACGATTTCCTGTACTGCTAGATCCAAGGTTATTGTTGGTATGTAGCGCAGCCTGTACTGCGGCTATGTTTGAAGCTAGAAAAGTACGGAATTCCTCTTCATTCATATTCACGGTGTGTCGAGTAGTCGGTGCCATTTCCTTCAAAATAGTTAAATGGAACAAGTTAATCATACAGAATATTAAGAGTAGTTAATAGTATTTCGTAGCATAATATGAACTCATTTATAAAAGCTTTTTCTTCATATTAGCGTTTTATAAGTTTAAATTCGGGTAGTACCTACCCGTTAAGTTCATACTTAGTAGCTAATATACAATTCAACTACTACAATTCTATATGAAAAACTGATTATAATAATATTTCGCGTTCAAACTTTTATACAATATTTTACAAACTTACAATACCGCTTATTTTACATAAAGCATGAAATATAGCACACAATAACTTTGATACAAGATAGTTGTGAAGATAATTCTAGCTAGTACACAAGTCGTTCAGCAAAGGCAATAAAGACACGTAATTCATACGTCCAGAAACAAGTCATGTATTCTGGTTTTACTAGGACTACTTCCCATCCTTGGTCTTGTGCAACATAACCGTTATGGCCGTTGATAAGACAACGTGTTTTAACGTCGTCAAAGGGACGAGGGTTACGTAATGTCCAACAGTCCCGTAATAATCTAAAAACCTCATTTCTTACCCCAATTACCGACTCCGTCACTTGTGGAAACGTTTTGTTTAATAGTTGTAGCCCGATGTTCTTGTTCTCACTTTGGTGAGAAGCGAACATTACTAATCCGTAAGCATAACATGCTTCTTTATGTTGCATGTTAGCCGCTTTTTCTAAATCACGAAGTCCAATATTCGGATATATTGAGTCAAAATAATTTCTTAACCCGTTGCGTAAAATAGCATTTGGGTTCCCCACAATATATGCGTCAAAGTAAACACATCGTAACTTATGGGTTTCCCAATGTGATATCCCCCATCTTTCAAACGAAAGTCTCTTATAAACCAAGACATTCTTGGAACGTTCTTCGAATGTCTTACAAACTGATCTCGCCTTAAATAGTTGTGCCGAGGAATTCTGGCCGACTCTAGACAAGATTTCATCAATCATGTCTCCGGGTAGGTCTCTTAAAATATTGGGTTGTCTATCCATTTTGTGTTTTTAAACTGTAAAATAGACAAGAGTTAGATTCATAAAAAAATACTTATTAATACAAGCAATTTTTACATATATCATAAAGCATACGAACACTATATTACATATATTACACCACACGAATACAACTATCTTATTCCGACTCGCTCGTTTCTTCTTCTTCGGTTTTGGTTCGTTTTGCCAAGTTTCTAGGGATATATGATGTTCCCCTAATACGAGCCGTCGTTGTCCACATTGGTTTAGAAAAACCTGGTGGTTTAGAGGTTCCCGGGTCATTGTTACAACTTAAGGACTTCGGGCGTTGACGATACATATAAAGTTCATCGGGGTTGGAATTAGATTTCTCTATTTTTATGCCCTTTCCCTTATTATTTTCTTTTGCCTTTTTAAATTCAGTTGGGGTAATTTCTATAACATCATCGGAATTCTCGTCGGAATCCGATTCATCGGAGAATTGGTAATCCTCCCAATATTTTGCTTCCTTGGCGGAAACACCATTGACCATAATTAACCTTGGTCGGTTGGTTGAGGATTTTCTTTTACTTAACCGTTTTATTATTTCCCCCACCGTTTCTATTTCTTCATCCGGTTCCGATTCTTCTTCCGGTTCCGATTCTTCTTCCGGTTCCGACTCTTCTTCCGGTTCCTCTTCGGGAACTTGTGAATCAGTCCACGAATCATTCCAATTTACATTTGACTCTTCATTATTATTAGGTGAGTCAATGGGACTTGTTCTAGAGGTAGACATCTATCACATAATATCAAACGCGTTAAGAGATTAATATATCACATAATATTCACATGTTAAAAATATATAGTTTCCAACAAAATTTGTTAAGCAATCATTTTTCAAGTAAATACGGTCGAAGTCCAGACTCACTAATGCATCCTAACAAACTCGATAAGACACACTAATGAAAAATTCTGGTTCTCTAAGACCAACGCTCGGATACCAACTGAAATGTCCCGTTCTTATTGATTAAAAACGTTCCATATTAATTGATTTCGTTGCGAGGTTTTGACCTCTATATGAGACGTTTTTCAAAGACTGCATTCATTTTTAAAACAAACCATAACCTTTATTTCATCAATAAAGGTTTAAAAAGCTTTACGTAGATTATCAAATAATGATAATCTAAAATATCCTGTTTACACACGACCATTACATAATGGTTTACAATACAAATATGTTACAACAAAATAAGTTTCTTGAATGCAGTTTTTACACAATATCATACAAGCATGGACTCCAAATCTCGTCCTTATTTAAGTATGCGACAGCGGAAGCTCTTAATAATCACCTGAGAATAAACATGCTTAAAACGTCAACAAAAATGTTGGTGAGTTATAGGTTTAACCTATATATATCAAATCGTAACAATAGACCACAAGATTTCATATTTCAATACACATCCCATACATAGAGATAAAAATCATTCATATGGTGAACACATGGTAACCGACATTAACAAGATGCATATATAAGAATATCCCCATCATTCCGGGACACCCTTCGGATATGATATAAATTTCGAAGTACTAAAGCATCCGGTACTTTGGACGGGGATTGTTAAGCCCAATAGATCTATCTTTAGGATTCGCGTCAATTAGGGTGTCTGTTCCCTAATTCTTAGATTACCAGACTTAATAAAAAGGGGCATATTCGATTTCGATAATTCAACCATAGAATGTAGTTTCACGTACTTGTGTCTATTTTGTAAATCATTTATAAAACCTGCATGTATTCTCATCCCAAAAATATTAGATTTTAAAAGTGGGACTATAACTCACTTTCACAGATTTTTACTTCGTCGGGAAGTAAGACTTGGCCACTGGTTGATTCACGAACCTATAACAATATATACATATATATATCAAAGTATGTTCAAAATATATTTACAACACTTTTAATATATTTTGATGTTTTAAGTTTATTAAGTCAGCTGTCCTCGTTAGTAACCTACAACTAGTTGTCCACAGTTAGATGTACAGAAATAAATCGATAAATATTATCTTGAATAAATCCACGACCCAGTGTATACGTATCTCAGTATTGATCACAACTCAAACTATATATATTTTGGAATCAACCTCAACCCTGTATAGCTAACTCCAACATTCACATATAGAGTGTCTATGGTTGTTCCGAAATATATATAGATGTGTCGACATGATAGGTCAAAACATTGTATACGTGTCTATGGTATCTCAAGATTACATAATATACAATACAAGTTGATTAAGTTATGGTTGGAATAGATTTGTTACCAATTTTCACGTAGCTAAAATGAGAAAAATTATCCAATCTTGTTTTACCCATAACTTCTTCATTTTAAATCCGTTTTGAGTGAATCAAATTGCTATGGTTTCATATTAAACTCTATTTTATGAATCTAAACAGAAAAGTATACGTTTATAGTGGGAAAAATAAGTTACAAATCGTTTTTGTAAAGGTAGTCATTTTAGTCGAAAGAACGACGTCTAGATGACCATTTTAGAAAACATACTTCCACTTTGAGTTTAATCATAATTTTTGGATATAGTTTCATGTTCATAATAAAAATCATTTTCTCAGAATAACAACTTTAAAATCAAAGTTTATCATAGTTTTTAATTAACTAACCCAAAACAGCCAGCGGTGTTACTACGACGGCGTAAATCCGGTTTTACGGTGTTTTTCGTGTTTCCAGGTTTTAAATCATTAAGTTAGCATATCATATAGATATAGAACATGTGTTTAGTTGATTTTAAAAGTCAAGTTAGAAGGATTAACTTTTGTTTGCGAACAAGTTTAGAATTAACTAAACTATGTTCTAGTGATTACAAGTTTAAACCTTCGAATAAGATAGCTTTATATGTATGAATCGAATGATGTTATGAACATCATTACTACCTTAAGTTCCTTGGATAAACCTACTGGAAAAGAGAAAAATGGATCTAGCTTCAATGGATCCTTGGATGGCTCGAAGTTCTTGAAGCAGAATCATGACACGAAAACAAGTTCAAGTAAGATCATCACTTGAAATAAGATTGTTATAGTTATAGAAATTGAACCAAAGTTTGAATATGATTATTACCTTGTATTAGAATGATAACCTACTGTAAGAAACAAAGATTTCTTGAGGTTGGATGATCACCTTACAAGATTGGAAGTGAGCTAGCAAACTTGAAAGTATTCTTGATTTTATGTAACTAGAACTTGTAAAATATATGAAGAACACTTAGAACTTGAAGATAGAACTTGAGAGAGATCAATTAGATGAAGAAAATTGAAGAATGAAAGTGTTTGTAGGTGTTTTTGGTCGTTGGTGTATGGATTAGATATAAAGGATATGTAATTTTGTTTTCATGTAAATAAGTCATGAATGATTACTCATATTTTTGTAATTTTATGAGATATTTCATGCTAGTTGCCAAATGATGGTTCCCACATGTGTTAGGTGACTCACATGGGCTGCTAAGAGCTGATCATTGGAGTGTATATACCAATAGTACATACATCTAAAATCTGTGTATTGTACGAGTACGAATACGGGTGCATACGAGTAGAATTGTTGATGAAACTGAACGAGGATGTAATTGTAAGCATTTTTGTTAAGTAGAAGTATTTTTATAAGTGTCTTGAAGTCTTTCAAAAGTGTATGAATACATATTAAAACACTACATGTATATACATTTTAACTGAGTCGTTAAGTCATCGTTAGTCGTTACATGTAAATGTTGTTTTGAAACCTTTAGGTTAACGATCTTGTTAAATGTTGTTAACCCAATGTTTATAATATCAAAATAGATTTTAAATTATTATATTATCATGATATTATGATGTACGAATATCTCTTAATATGATATATATACATTAAATGTCGTTACAACGATAATCGTTACATATATGTCTCGTTTCAAAATCATTAAGTTAGTAGTCTTGTTTTTACATATGTAGTTCATTGTTAATATACTTAATGATATGTTTACTTATCATAATATCATGTTAACTATATATATAACCATATATATGTCATCATATAGTTTTTACAAGTTTTAACGTTCGTGAATCACCGGTCAACTTGGGTGGTCAATTGTCTATATGAAACATATTTCAATTAATCAAGTCTTAACAAGTTTGATTGCTTAACATGTTGGAAACATTTAATCATGTAAATATCAATCTCAATTAATATATATAAACATGGAAAAGTTCGGGTCACTACAGAAATTATTGTTACCTTGGAAAGGACATAAATTGAGAAACAAACCAAAATGTTAGAATTCATTTAAAATGGAATAGAGGACAATAAAAAGGAAAATAAAAGCCAAGTGTGGGAAAAATTACCTAGTTATCTTAAACATATGTCACATATTTCTGTAACAAATAACTGAAAATACTTTTGCTTTGGACTAAACTAAACTGTTTTACCCGATGAAAGAAAAGAAGAGATGGATCTACACGATGAATCAATTCCATCATTAAAAGGAAGTAAAGTCTTCCGAAAAAGAAACGCGCTTCTTGATTTAGGTCAGGAAGTTGTCGTCCAGACCAGCTGTAGGTTGACGAAAAATTTAGAAAAGTCATCACTAAAATCAGCAAGAAATCCACGGACCTCAGCATAAAACAGGGTCGCCAAGTGGTCAGATTTATCCTAACCATGAGAAGGATTTATCTCGTACAATGAGGGGGCACCGTGCAAATTAGCTTGATAAGACTAATGAATCAGATCTCAGAAAGGATAATCTCCTTAAAGATTAAAAATCAGCTTTTAAGCCTGATATTACTCAATCCTTGAGATTGACCTTAAAGATTGAGAATTACAAACTCATGGAATTCAATGATATCTAAACTCGAGCTTGAACGAGAAAATATTTTGATCAAGTTATAAACCGATTTGTTTTCTGAAAACCCATTTTCAATACGTTCATTACCATTGAACGTAAAATCCTAGGAATTCACCTGGAATTCATTAGGTCACCGGAACTAAATCGGGTGTCAACCGTAAGAACGGTGGTTGCATAGCATGGTCAAAGATAGGACCTTGTGCCAGACCGAAAAATCATAAGGGTGAGCTTTAATATTGCTCCTACCAAGGATAGTAATTGCGTCCGACACGTTATAGACCATAATTAAAAGCATGTCAGGGGATATTGCCTTAACAGTTGCTTGTTCAACGCTTTCCTTTACAACCGGACGGTAGTTTACCGAAAGGTAATATACGGAGCAAGTATACTGGACGTGTTGCTTTCCTAATACAAGGTTAGCAAGTGAGCTAAAATTTTCAAATCTGAAACCCACCAAACCCACAAAAATATTTTGCAAACACCGGTGAAGGGTTATTCCGGAAAACTTATCTAGGGTAAAAGCTAGATTTAATTTTCAAAAGATCAAATGTTTTCATAAAGATCCAATTTCCTTAATGGATCTAAATTTTATAGTCATGTGGGACTGTAAACCATATCGTTACTACCATTGTTTATACTGCCGTATAGAAATCACTGATGTACAAAGTGTGAAGAATAAAGAAGTGATTCTGGTATTTCAAGACTATATTGCTTGAGGAAAAGCAACGCTCAAGTGTGGGAATATTTGATAATGCTAAAAACGAACATATATTTCATAGCATTATTCCCCAAGAAAGACAAGCTTTTAGTTGCAATTGTTCTATTTACAAGCGATATTCGTTTAAATAATAAAAGGTGAAGACAAAAGACAGATTCGACGAATTGAAGACGCAAACAACCAAAAAGCTCAAAAGTACAAAATACAATCAAAGAGGTTCCAATTATTGATAAGAAACGTCTCGAAATTACAAAAGTACAAGATTCAAATCGCAAAGTACAAGATATTAAATTGTACGCAAGGACGTTCGAAAATCCGGGACCGGGACCAGAGTCAACTCTCAACGCTCAACGCAACGGACTAAAAATTACAAGTTAACTATGTATATAAATATAATATAATATAATATATAATTAATTCTTAAAATTAATATATATATTATAATATATTTATAAAACGTCGGCAAATTAAAAGACAAACCTTTATGAGCTGGAATTACGAACTTCGCGAGTTGCGGAGTATGAAGGCCAAAAATGCCGCGACTCGCGGAGCAGCCAAATACGAAAATCCCTATAAAACCCAACGAATTCTGATCATTTTTATCATCCAATATATCAATCTCTCTATATCTATACGTAATATTTATATTTATATTTATATTTTAATTTTAATTTTAATTTTAAATCCTAATAATAAGGGTATGTTAGCGAATGTTGTAAGGGTGTAAGTCAAAATTCTGTCCGTGTAACGCTACGCTATTTTTAATCATTGTAAGTTATGTTCAACCTTTTTAATTTAATGTCTCGTAGCTAAGTTATTATTATGCTTATTTAAAACGAAGTAATCATGATGTTGGGCTAATTACTAAAATTTGGTAATTGGGCTTTGTACCATAATTGGGGTTTGGACAAAAGAACGACACTTGTGGAAATTAGACTATGGGCTATTAATGGGCTTTATATTTGTTTAACTAAATGATAGTTTGTTAATTTTAATATAAAGATTTACAATTGGACGTCCCTATAAATAACCATATACACTCGATCGGACACGATGGGCGGGATATTTATATGTACGAATAATTGTTCATTTAACCAGACACTGGAATGGATTAATAGCCACTAGAATTATTAAAACAGGGGTGAAATTATGTACAAGGACACTTGGAATAATTGTTAACAAAGTATTAAAACCTTGGGTTACACTCAGTCGACATCCTGGTGTAATTATTAAATAAAGTAATAAAACCTTGTTACAGTTTAAGTCCCCAATTAGTTGGAATATTTAACTTCGGGTATAAGGATAATTTGACGAGGATACTCGCACTTTATATTTATGACTGATGGACTGTTATGGACAAAAACTAGACGGACATATTAAATAATCCAGGACAAAGGACAATTAACCCATGGGCATAAAACTAAAATCAACACGTCAAACATCATGATTACGGACGTTTAAATAAGCATAATTCTTTTATTTCATATTTAATTTCCTTTATTTTATATTTAATTGCACTTCTAATTATCGCATTTTTATTGTTATTGTATTTAATTGCACTTTTAATTATCGTACTTTTTAATTATCGCAAGTTTATTTTATCGCACTTTCATTTATCGCAATTTCATTATCGTTAATTACTTTACGCTTTAAATTAAGTCTTGTATTTATTTATTATTTTACATTTGGTTTTAACTGCGACTAAAGTTTTAAAATCGACAAACCGGTCATTAAACGGTAAAAACCCCCCTTTATAATAATAATATTACTTATATATATATATATATATATATATTTGTATTTTTATAAAAGTAAACTAATATAGCGTTAAGCTTTGTTTAAAGATTTTCCATGTGGAACGAACCGGACTTACTAAAAACTACACTACTGTACGATTAGGTACACTGCCTATAGGTGTTGTAGCAAGGTTTAAGTATATCCATTCAATAAATAAATAAATATCTTGTGTAAAATTGTATCGTATTTAATAGTATTTCCTTGTAAAATATAAAGCTATTTTATATACACCTCGCACGACATCAGACAATTGAAGATTCACGAGCAAAATAATACAACTCACGATTTGGAATTGGGTACTGTTGTTTTTACATTAAAGACTTGGAGGCATTATTTATATGGGGTCAAAAGTATTATATATACCGACCACAAAAGTCTCCAACATATATTTAATCAGAAGCAACTGAATATGAGACAATGCAGGTGGATTGAACTGTTGAATGACTATGATTTTGAGATTCGATACCACCCGGGGAAGGCGAATATGGTAGCCGACGCTTTGAGTAGAAAGGACAGAGAACCTATACGGGTAAAAGCTATGAATATAATTATTTGTAATAACCTTACTACTCAAATAAAGGAGGCGCAACATGGGGTTGTAAAAGAAGGAAAGTTGAAGAATCAGATACCCAAAGGATCAGAGAAACATCTTAAAATTCGGGAAGAGGGAACCCGATATAGGGCTGATAGAATTTGGGTACCATGGTTTGGAGATGTGAGAGAAATAGTACTTAAAGAAGCACATAAAACCAGATATTCAATACATCCCGGAGCGGGGAAGATGTATAAAAATCTCAAGAAACACTTTTGGTGGCCGGGTATGAAAGCCGATATTGCTAAATATGTAGCAGAATTTTTGACGTGTTCTAAGCTCAAAGCTGAACATCAGAAACTATCAGGTCTACTACAACAACCTGAAATCCCGGAATGGAAATGGGAAAACATTACCATGGATTTCATTACTAAATTGCCAAGGACTGCAAGTGGTTATGATACTATTCGGGTAATAGTTGATCGTCTAACCAAGTCAGCACACTTCCTTCCAATGAGAGAAGATGATAAAATGGAGAAGTTGGTGAAATGACCCGTTCATATACATTATAAACGATTCACAATAGTTGATTGCATCGCGAGGTATTTGACCTCTATATGATAAATTTTACAAACATTGCATTCATTTTTAAAAGACAAACTTTCTTTACAATGAAAGTTGACGGCCTGCATACCATTTCATAATACATCCAACTATAATTGACTTAATAATAATCTTGCTGAACTCAAAGACTCGAATGCAACGTCTTTCGAAATATTCCATGAATGACTCCAAGTAAGATCTCTAAAATGAGTTAATACACAGCGGAAGATTTCTTTAATACCTGATAATAAACATGCTTTAAAGTGTCAACCAAATGGTTGGTGAGTTCATTAGTTTATTGTAAACAATAAAATTCATCATTTTAATAGACCACAAGATTTAAATACAGTACACAGTTCTTCGTGTACGAAACCATATTTCATAATGCTTAGCAGAGTAGGTTCGTATCCTTTTCTCCCCCGTAGGTTGCCTCGCGATTTTTAATAATTGTACCCGTAACCCGAGTACATAATAATAGTACGCGTAACCCGCGAATTAAAAGTCATTCATACGAACTATAATTCACCTGGTAATCGACCTTAACAAGATGCATATAGAATATCCCCCGCATACCGGCATTTCGCACGGTCATACAAAGACATACAATTAGGCCACTCTTTTAAATATGATGGTTGTGTACACCTCACAAACAGATCATATCTTTTAAAGCTAGCGGTTGTATACCTATTTCGAATTACTAAAGAAGTTCAAATTCTCTGACTGGGGCTCGTTAGTGCCTATAGATCTATCTTTAGGGTTCGCGTCAATTTGGAGATCGGTTTCCAAATTCTCAGATTACCAGACTTTAAAGGGGTGATATCTGGTGTACGTCATAATAACTCATTCGTAGAATATTTTTAAGTACTTGTGTCTATTTCGTTAAACATTTATAAAAGTTGCGCATGTATTCTCAGCCCAAAAATGTAAAGGGTAAAAAAGGCAAATGAAACTCACCATACTGTATTTCGTAGTAAAATACATATAACGTCATTGAACAAATGAAAGGTTGGCCTCGGATTCATGAACCTATATTAATTATATATTTTTATATGTTGGTCAATATTTGTCTAATAATTTAAGTCAAGTCATAGTGTACCACAAGCCTAATGCTCGAGACTACTATGCAAAAGTCAACAAAAGTCAATTTAACTCAAAATGGTTTCAAAAAAAATTTATACATGATTATTATATAGTTTAAATATCGTCGTTTTATATTTTTAAATAATTTTAAAAGATTTACTAGAGTAAATAATATAATCCTTTTATTAATAAATATAAATTTATATAAAAATATATTTTTATATATCTTAAGAAATAAAATTTATAAAGTTCATTTGATATCATAAAAATATTACGATAGGTTTTATTAAGGTAATTATATTATTTGTATTACATATTTCTTTGATAAAATAACATTGGTAATAATAATAAGTAAAAGTTGTATTATTTTGTAATAATAATGATTATTATCCTATTAATAAAAATATTAATTTTTATATTTACTAGCAATGATGTTATGATAAAATGATAGTTCTAATTCATAATAATAATAAAATTTTATATTAACAATGAATATTATTATTAAAAATAATAATTTTTATAAAAATGATATTTCTAATATTCATAATACTTTTAATAATAATAGTGATAAAATAATGAAAAACGATAATTTATCTATATCAATGTCTTACAATATTTTAATTTTCATCATGATACCCATATTCATTATTTTCTAATCGATTTGTTAGTAACTTTTAAATCGTCTTTTATATCGCGTTCATTTTGATAATAATAATAGTAGTTATAATAATTAAGTGCTACTTAATATTATAATACTAATAATAATAAATGTTATGATAATGATATTACTAATAACTATTTTACTGATTAATAATAATAATAATACTAATTATATCTTTAACAATAGTAATAATAATAAAAATAACAATTTTTAATGATAATACTTTTTATTGATAATAATAATAATAATAATAATAATAATAATAATAATAATAATAATAATAATAATAATAATAATAATAATAATAATTTGATGAAAACTAGAACGAAGATAATAACGACGATGATAATAATCATTTTTAATAATAATATCCAAAATTTAATTGACTATAACTTCTAATCCGTTCAAGGACATGCATATCTTATACCTTATCTCAACCGCAGGTGTAACTAATTTAAGATTCAACATAACCTATCTAAGGGCAATATCAAAAATACAAGCATGCATAATCCTAAATATTCGAGCACTAGTCAGGGATACACTATTAATATGTAAAAATTTATTTACGAGTACTCACGTATCAATATTGAGATTCAATATTGCAGGAAAGGTACGTAGACGCAACGGAGACGATAACTACCAAATTGTTCTCACAAGCATACCCATGAACCATACCCATCACCTCCATAACTATAACCCATAATTTCCTTAGCTCAATCCCGCTCATAAAACCCATTTTGAAAACACGCGAGCAGAACCTCGTCGTAGTATTTTATTTATAATACTAATATTATCGCTGCTAATAATAATAATAATAATAATAATAATAATAATAATAATAATAATAATAATAAAAATAATAATAATAATAATAATTAATATATATATATATATATATATATATATATATATATATATATATATATATATATATATATAATTGAGAGAGATCGAGAGAGTTAGATGAAAGGTTGAAACAGAAAACGAGTACGTTCGATATTTAAATGGACTTGGCCTCACCATCCTCCTCATACAATCGCATGAGTATGTGAGGGCACCTTCATGCGATCGCATGAGGCCCTTTACCAGCTCATGATCGACTTAAAGTCCTGCCGACACTTTCATTACCTATATAACACACATGATACGTAATTATTTAATATATATTATATTTAATCTTTAGAATTAATTAAATATTATATTATATTTACACTCATGATAAAAATATAATTTTTACTAAAATGACACTGACGTGGTCTCACGACTCATGTACCACTTTCAGTTTTTCGAGCGCGCTTTCGTACGTTTAGAAAACTAGCCTTTTACGTTATGCGACGTGTACCTTTAATAATAGTTTGATTAATTCATCAATAAATTACCTTGTAAAAATGTATCTTATAAAATTTGAGTGTTGTGGTCATTTTCTTCTTTAAATCAGTGACTCGTTGTTTGTCAAAATATTTTATTTTAAATCAGGACGTTTTATGACTAAGTTAAAAATATATAGATATATATATATATATACATATTTAGAAATATAGGTTTGTATTCAAAATCTTTATTTAATAATCTAACATTTGGTTTTTCAAAACTATTTATATTTCAAAGTTTATTTTTATTTCGCTTAGGAAAGTAATTTAACGCGTAACGTTTTCAAGTTATAATATATACACATATTTGTATATAATTAATTACGTTCGTTTAATGGTTCGTGAATCATTGGAATTTGGTCGAGGTTAAATGAATGTATGAACACAGTTTCAAATTCTTGTGATTCAATTTGACAGACTTTGCTTATCATGTCGGAAATATATAAAGATTAAAGTTTAAATTTGGTCGGAAATTCTTGGGTCGTCACAGTACCTACCCGTTAAAGAAATTTCGTCCCGAAATTTGATTGTGGTCGTCATGGCTAATCATAAAAATGTTTTTATGATGAATATGAGTTGGTATATAGAGTTTTGTCGCTATAGAGTAATAAGGATAAGTAATTCAATTCTTCGAAATGTACGAATGAAGCTATCACAAACAAATGAAAATGAGTAAATGCATATTTGAATTAACTGGTGACGTAGTCTTGGTTGAATTCCGGAATTCAAGGGATTTAAAGACGATCTTCGAAATCTAAAGATTTGATTCTTCGGCGAGTAAGAAAATTAAGATCTCTATAATTAAATACAGTGATATGCCTCGATTAATCTGTCTGATATTTCCATTATAAATTTAACTCTTCCGTTCCATTATTCTCACCATTCCTATATTTTCTTTCTTAATTCATACATCCAAAGATTATGAAAATGCTTAATCCAGTTCTGATCCTTATCCTTATCCTTACTATCGCAACAATCATTCTCCTTTTCCAACTTCCACCAGAGGAATCTGCTTACTTCTACTTCGCGTTTGGGATTATAGTGTTTTTAATTCTCCCGTGTCTTTATGTTGCGATAAACATTGATATACACGGTTTGTAATTTATGTGTTGTTATCAGGCTTTATATCTCCCCTTATATTTCAATGTCCCTATTTCTATTTCCTATAATCATTGTCATCCACAGTTAATACTCCCTCTTATTTGCTGCGATTTATACTCCAATTTCTATTTCGGAGCTTTGTGCCTTCGTTTCTTCTTCTTGCGATTGGGCATCTCTTGTAATGGTCCAGAATTCGCAGATATAAATTTCCGAATGAACATTGTTAATGTTTTAAGAAGGGAATGGTATTGGCACGATTTTGATTTGTTAAATTACCAGAATACCCTGGGAAAAGACCGAATCATCAAGAAATATTTTCTTGATATTTTAGAGGTTTAAATAGAATACAAGAGTCGTGTAACATGGCACATGATGACCTTAGAGTCTGTGAATCATCACGTTTCATTAGAAACTCAGCATGACTTACTATAATATAATCACGTTGATCAAGTGTCATTATATTATACTAACTCATGCATCAGTTCCCAACACTACTTCAAAAATATTCATAGTTTAAACTCGAAAGTTTACAGAATATAGAAACTAATAGTTTCTTATATGATGTAACACTGATAGCGCAAAGAGATACATGACTTCAGATAAGATTTGTTATGAAAATATCTTCAGAATTATCGAGGATATTTATAATGAAAGATATGATAATATTTTAGAATTTCTAATATTGATGGATGATGATGAAGATTTGTCTGTAAAGGTTTAGAATAAGGAGTAAGGTATTTGAAAATAACTTTAGCAGGCACTGAATCATTTGGATTCTTTGAAGGCAGATTTAGTCTTTGTGATTTGTCCACAGCCTCCTTCATGGTCTGTTCAATCTGTTTTCCCAGTTTCAAACCTTCTCTTTTTCTTAGCTTTACCACCATACTATACTTTATCATCAAACTTTTTACTGTTAAGGTCGTTTAGAGTTTTTGCTGCTTCGTCATCATTTCAAGAACTAGTTTGCAGTTCAAGATGTTTTTCAGAACTTCACATTCAAAGTATGTAAGTCCAAGAGATAGACGTTATACGTACACATATAACCGTTGGCGTAGACATGCTGCGAGATTTCAAAATGCTGGTTGCTAATTTTCAATGATTCGTATGACAATTCTTGTTACAAGATGCGAATGAGTATTTGATGGGATTTCGATATATATAATGATTTTTCGGGAAGTCAAAGATAAGTGAAGTTGTCGATAAGTTTATTGCTAATGTGGCGGAATATGAAAGGTTCCCTAGTAACAATGGCGAAAAGGCAACGTATATATCAATGTTATAATAAGGCTATTTTGACTGAAAAGTCGAAGTTGGCTTGCTGGAGCTGTGACAAAACTGTCTATTTTGAAACGGAATTGAAAAGTCATTTTTGCTAGTAAATGCCAAAGGATCTGACACGGATACGTGTCGAATTATGACTTTGGTTTCGAGAGCCTTTTAGGTATACAACTGTTGGTAACATGTGGTTGGATCATCATCTCGATTGTTCATTATTTGAAGTGTCTTCAGGAATTTCAAAGGATTTGAACGCAGATTGTAATCATTAAGATACAATTGAGGTTTAAGATGAAATCAAGTGGCAAACTTGAAGAATTATTTAGTTTCATATGTTATAATCAATATTTTAATTCATTTTAATTGTCTAATGTTGGTCCTCAGTTGATAGTCCACAGTTAGCAATTCAATAATTCATATATAGTTTAATATATAATATTCGAATTAAATAATACGTATCGTGACCCGTGTAAATGTCTCAGACTCAATCACAACTCAAGGTATATATATTATTGTAGAATCAAGTTCAACCCTGTATAGCGAACTCAAACATTACAGCATATAGAGTGTCTATGGTTATTCCAAATAATATATATACATGCGTCGATATGATATGTCAAAACTTTGTATACGTGTCCCAATATTTAAAGTGCATAAAATAAATAACAGAAATTAAATGACGATAAATATAATTACGAGAATGTAAATTGTGAGAATATAAATTGCGATACTTAAATTACGATAAATAAAATGTAACCAGTTAGCTAGGAACAGTTAGCGTGGATTCTTAATAAAATTCTTCTCATAGTTAAATTGTTTGTTTCTAACAAATTTTATTTTGTCCAATGTTTTCTTCATTATGCCACTTGTTGGATTTTGATATGTTAAAATCCAATTATGAAATTGAATGGGAATGGTTACTCAGTAGTGAACAGATTCGTATAGTTGTGGATGTGAGTAGGATAGTAAATGACCGATGAATAAGATTCGAAGAATGTACAGTGTAACTTATTAATGTAAAATCTAAATATTCCTCAGGTATTACCTACCCGTTAAAATATTTTCATCATTAACAGTTTGTACAAAAATTTTCAATTACAATCGTAATGAAAATATATTTGCATATATATTTTCTTCAGATGTAATCATGGATTTAATGAGTTAATATGATATTAATCTCATTTGCTTTTCGGTTTGAGTTAGAATAAGTAATCTTTAAAACTTTTAGGAACCACATATTCTTCACAGAATATTAATGAAGTTATGGATCAATACTTCATCGTTCATTGTTGCATACGATGTTGAAGCTCGTGGGACAGATTGTGATGTTGAGGTGTGAGTTGCGGATGTTGCTGTTGCTGGATGGTGGTGGTACTGTTGATGTTGCTGATGGTGGTACTGTTTATGCTGCTGATGCTGTCGGTACTGCTGATGGTGACGGGGCTGATGTTGATGGTGCTTGTGGTGCTTGTGATGCTTGTAAATCACGCACCATTCTTGTCAGGGTTTCTATCCTACCCTCTATCATTTCTATCCACCCACTCATCTGATTCGATAGAATTCGAAGTTCCCTAACTTCTTCTATTATTCCCCTTCGATTGGTATTCGGAAGTAGAGGTTGAATATTTTCTGAGATTGCAGTAATGCGACCTTCGAGGCGGAATATTTTGCCAAGAAGGGTGAAAACAATGTTGCGCATGGGTTCACCGGTGAGTACATCATCTTCTCCAATGTTAGGTGGTAAGTTTGAAATGTCCCGTTCTTATTGATTAAAAACGTTCCATATTAATTGATTTCGTTGCGAGGTTTTGACCTCTATATGAGACGTTTTTCAAAGACTGCATTCATTTTAAAACAAACCATAACCTTTATTTCATCAATAAAGGTTTAAAAAGCTTTACGTAGATTATCAAATAATGATAATCTAAAATATCCTGTTTACACACGACCATTACATAATGGTTTACAATACAAATATGTTACAACAAAATAAGTTTCTTGAATGCAGTTTTTACACAATATCATACAAGCATGGACTCCAAATCTCGTCCTTATTTAAGTATGCGACAGCGGAAGCTCTTAATAATCACCTGAGAATAAACATGCTTAAAACGTCAACAAAAATGTTGGTGAGTTATAGGTTTAACCTATATATATCAAATCATAATAATAGACCACAAGATTTCATATTTCAATACACACCCCATACATAGAGATAAAAATCATTCATATGGTGAACACCTGGTAACCGACATTAACAAGATGCATATATAAGAATATCCCCATCATTCCGGGACACCCTTCGGATATGATATAAATTTCGAAGTACTAAAGCATCCGGTACTTTGGATGGGGTTTGTTAGGCCCAATAGATCTATCTTTAGGATTCGCGTCAATTAGGGTGTCTGTTCCCTAATTCTTAGATTACCAGACTTAATAAAAAGGGACATATTCGATTTCGATAATTCAACCATAGAATGTAGTTTCACGTACTTGTGTCTATTTTGTAAATCATTTATAAAACCTGCATGTATTCTCATCCCAAAAATATTAGATTTTAAAAGTGGGACTATAACTCACTTTCACAGATTTTTACTTCGTCGGGAAGTAAGACTTGGCCACTGGTTGATTCACGAACCTATAACAATATATACATATATATCAAAGTATGTTCAAAATATATTTACAACACTTTTAATATATTTTGATGTTTTAAGTTTATTAAGTCAGCTGTCCTCGTTAGTAACCTACAACTAGTTGTCCACAGTTAGATGTACAGAAATAAATCGATAAATATTATCTTGAATCAATCTACGACCCAGTGTATACGTATCTCAGTATTGATCACAACTCAAACTATATATATTTTGGAATCAACCTCAACCCTGTATAGCTAACTCCAACATTCACATATAGAGTGTCTATGGTTGTTCCGAAATATATATAGATGTGTCGACATGATAGGTCGAAACATTGTATACGTGTCTATGGTATCTCAAGATTACATAATATACAATACAAGTTGATTAAGTTATGGTTGGAATAGATTTGTTACAAATTTTCACGTAGCTAAAATGAGAAAAATTATCCAATCTTGTTTTACCCATAACTTCTTCATTTTAAATCCGTTTTGAGTAAATCAAATTGCTATGGTTTCATATTGAACTCTATTTTATGAATCTAAACAGAAAAAGTATAGGTTTATAGTCGGAAAAAGAAGTTACAAGTCGTTTTTGTAAAGGTAGTCATTTCAGTCGAAAGAACGACGTCTAGATGACCATTTTAGAAAACATACTTCCACTTTGAGTTTAACCATAATTTTTGGATATAGTTTCATGTTCATAATAAAAATCATTTTCTCAGAATAACAACTTTTAAATCAAAGTTTATCATAGTTTTTAATTAACTAACCCAAAACAGCCCGCGGTGTTACTACGACGACGTAAATCCGGTTTTACGGTGTTTTTTCGTGTCTCCAGGTTTTAAATCATTAAGTTAGCATATCATATAGATATATAACATATGTTTAGTTGATTTTAAAAGTAAAGTTAGAAGGATTAACTTTTGTTTGCGAACAAGTTTAGAATTAACTAAACTATGTTCTAGTGATTACAAGTTTAAACCTTCGAATAAGATAGCTTTATATGTATGAATTGAATGATGTTATGAACATCATTACTACCTTAAGTTCCTTGGATAAACCTACTGGAAAAGTGAAAAATGGATCTAGCTTCAACGGATCCTTGGATGGCTCGAAGTTCTTGAAGCAGAATCATGACACGAAAACAAGTTCAAGTAAGATCATCACTTGAAATAAGATTGTTATAGTTATAGAAATTGAACCAAAGTTTGAATATGATTATTACCTTGTATTAGAATGATAACCTACTGTAAGAAACAAAGATTTCTTGAGGTTGGATGATCACCTTACAAGATTGGAAGTGAGCTAGCAAACTTGAAAGTATTCTTGATTTTATGTAACTAGAACTTGTAGAATATATGAAGAACACTTAGAACTTGAAGATAGAACTTGAGAGAAATTAATTAGATGAAGAAAATTGAAAAATGAAAGTGTTTGTAGGTGTTTTTGGTCGTTGGTGTATGGATTAGATATAAAGGATATGAAATTTTGTTTTCATGTAAATAAGTCATGAATGATTACTCATATTTTTGTAATTTTATGAGATATTTCATGCTAGTTGCCAAATGATGGTTCCCATATGTGTTAGGTGAGTCACATGGGCTACTAAGAGCTGATCATTGGAGTGTATATACCAATAGTACATACATCTAAAAGCTGTGTATTGTACGAGTACGAATACGGGTGCATACGAGTAGAATTGTTGATGAAACTGAACGAGGATGTAATTGTAAGCATTTTTGTTAAGTAGAAGTATTTTGATAAGTGTATTGAATTCTTTCAAAAGTGTATAAATACATATTAAAACACTACATGTATATATATTTTAACCGAGTCGTTAAGTCATCGTTAGTCGTTACATGTAAGTGTTGTTTTGAAACCTTTAGGTTAACGATCTTGTTAAATGTTGTTAACCCAATGTTTATAATATCAAATGAGATTTTAAATTATTATATTATCATGATATTATCATGTATGAATATCTCTTAGTATGATATATATACATTAAATGTCTTTACAATGATAATCGTTACATATATGTCTCGTTTAAAAATCATTAAGTTAGTAGTCTTGTTTTTACATATGTAGTTCATTGTTAATATAATTAATGATATGTTTACTTATCATAGTATCATGTTAACTATACATATATCCATATATATGTCATCATATAGTTTTTACAAGTTTTAACGTTCGTGAATCACCAGTCAACTTGGGTGGTCAATTGTCTATATGAAACATATTTCAATTAATCAAGTCTTAAAAAGTTTTATTGCTTAACATGTTGGAAACATTTAATCATGTAAATATCAATCTCAATTAATATATATAAACATGGAAAAGTTCGGGTCACTACAGTACCTACCCGTTAAATAAATTTCGTCCCGAAATTTTAAGCTGTTGAAGGTGTTGACGAATCTTCTAGAAATAGATGCGGGTATTTCTTCTTCATCTGATCTTCACGCTCCCAGGTGAACTCGGGTCCTCTACGAGCATTCCATCGAACCTTAACAATTGGTATCTTGTTTTGCTTAAGTCTTTTAACCTCACGATCCATTATTTCGACGGGTTCTTCGATGAATTGAAGTTTTTCGTTGATTTGGATTTCATCTAACGAAATAGTGAGATCTTCTTTAGCAAAACATTTCTTCAAATTCGAGACGTGGAAAGTGTTATGTACAGCCGCGAGTTGTTGAGGTAACTCAAGTCGGTAAGCTACTGGTCCGACACGATCAATAATCTTGAATGGTCCAATATACCTTGTATTTAATTTCCCTCGTTTACCAAATCGAACAACGCCTTTCCAAGGTGCAACTTTAAGCATGACCATCTCTCCAATTTCAAATTCTATATTTTTTCTTTTAATGTCAGCGTAGCTCTTTTGTCGACTTTGGGCGGTTTTCAACCGTTGTTGAATTTGGATGATCTTCTCGGTAGTTTCTTGTATAATCTCCAGACCCGTAATTTGTCTATCCCCCACTTCACTCCAACAAATCGGAGACCTGCACTTTCTACCATAAAGTGCTTCAAACGGCGCCATCTCAATGCTTGAATGGTAGCTGTTGTTGTAGGAAAATTCTGCTAACGGTAGATGTCGATCCCAACTGTTTCCTAAATCAATAACACATGCTCGTAGCATGTCTTCAAGCGTTTGTATCATCCTTTCGCTCTGCCCATCAGTTTGTGGATGATAGGCAGTACTCATGTCTAGACGAGTTCCTAATGCTTGCTGTAATGTCTGCCAGAATCTTGAAATAAATCTACCATCCCTATCAGAGATAATAGAGATTGGTATTCCATGTCTGGAGACGACTTCCTTCAAATACAGTCGTGCTAACTTCTCCATCTTCTCTTATTGGCAGGAAGTGTGCTGATTTGGTGAGACGATCAACTATTACCCAAATAGTATCAAAACCACTTGCAGTCCTTGGCAATTTAGTGATGAAATCCATGGTAATGTTTTCCCATTTCCATTCCGGGATTTCGAGTTGTTGAAGTAGACCTGATGGTTTCTGATGCTCAGCTTTGACCTTAGAACACGTCAAACTTTCTCCTACGTATTTAGCAACATCGGATTTCATACCCGGCCACCAAAAATGTTTTTTGAGATCCTTGTACATCTTCCCCGTTCCAGGATGTATTGAGTATCTAGTTTTATGAGCTTCTCTAAGTACCATTTCTCTCATATCTCCAAATTTTGGTACCCAAATCCTTTCAGCCCTATACCGGGTTCCATCTTCCCGAATATTAAGATGCTTCTCCGATCCTTTGGGTATTTCATCCTTTAAATTTCCCTCTTTTAAAACTCCTTGTTATGCCTCCTTTATTTGAGTAGTAATGTTATTATGAATCATTATATTCATAGATTTTACTCGAATGGGTTCTCTGTCCTTCCTGCTCAAGGCATTGGCTACCACATTTGCCTTCCCCGGGTGGTAACGAATCTCAAAGTCGTAATCATTCAATAATTCAATCCACCTACGTTGCCTCATATTCAGTTGTTTCTGATTAAATATGTGTTGAAGACTTTTGTGGTCGGTATATATAATACTTTTGACCCCATATAAGTAGTGCCTCCAAGTCTTTAATGCAAAAACAACCGCGCCTAATTCCAAATCATGCGTCGTAAAATTTTGTTCGTGAATCTTCAATTGTCAAGACGCATAAGCAATCACCTTCGTTCGTTGCATTAATACACAACCGAGACCTTGCTTTGATGCATCACAATAAATCACAAAATCATCATTCCCTTCAGGAAATGACAATATAGGTGCCGTAGTTAGCTTTTTCTTCAATAACTGAAACGCTTTCTCTTGTTCATCATTCCATTAAAATTTCTTCCCTTTATGCGTTAATGCAGTCAAGGGTTTTGCTACTCTGGAAAAGTCTTGGATGAACCTTCTGTAGTAACCAGCTAGTCCTAAAAACTGGCGTATGTGTTTCGGAGTTTTCGGGGTTTCCCACTTTTCAACAGTTTCTATCTTTGCCGGATCCACCTTAATACCTTCTTTGTTCACTATGTGACCGAGGAATTGAACTTCTTCCAACCAAAATGCACACTTTGAAAACTTAGCGTACAATTCTTCCTTCCTCAATACTTCTAACACCTTTCTCAAATGTTCACCGTGTTCTTGGTCATTCTTTGAGTAAATAAGTATGTCATCAATGAAAACAATGACAAACTTGTCAAGGTATGGTCAACACACTCGGTTCATAAGGTCCATGAACACAGCTGGTGCATTAGTTAAACCAAACGGCATGACCATAAACTCGTAATGACCGTAACGTGTTCTGAAAGCAGTCTTTGGAATATCATCTTCTTTCACCCGCATTTGATGATACCCGGAACGTAAGTCAATCTTTGAATAAATAGACGAGCCTTGTAGTTGATCAAATAAGTCGTCGATTCTCGGTAGTGGGTAGCGGTTCTTGATGGTAAGTTTGTTCAACTCTCGGTAGTCGATACACAACCTGAATGTACCATCTTTCTTCTTGACAAACAAAACAGGAGCTCCCCACGGTGATGTGCTTGGTCGAATGAAACCACGCTCTAAAAGTTCTTGTAATTGGCTTTGCAGTTCTTTCATCTCGCTGGGTGCGAGTCTGTAAGGAGCACGAGCTATTGGTGCAGCTCCTGGTACAAGATCTATTTGAAATTCAACGGATCGATGTGGGGGTATTCCCGGTAATTCTTTCGGAAATACATCGGGAAATTCTTTTGCAATGGGAACATCATTGATGCTCTTTTCTTCAGTTTGTACTTTCTCAACGTGTGCTAGAACAGCATAGCAACCTTTTCTTATTAGTTTTTGTGCCTTCAAATTACTAATAAGATGTAGCTTCGTGTTGCCCTTTTCTCCGTACACCATTAAGGGTTTTCCTTTTTTTTGTATAATGCGAATTGTATTTTTGTAACAAACAATCTCTGCTTTAACTTCTTTCAACCAGTCCATACCGATTATCACATCAAAACTCCCTAACTCTACTGGTATCAAATCAATCTTAAATGTTTCGCTAACCAGTTTAATTTCTCGATTCTGACATATATTATCTGCTGAAATTAATTTACCATTTGCTAATTCGAGTAAAAATTTACTATCCAAAGGCGTCAATGGACAACTTAATTTAGCACAAAAATCTCTACTCATATAGCTTCTATCCGCACCCGAATCAAATAAAACGTAAGCAGATTTATTGTCAATAAGAAACGTACCCGTAACAAGCTCCGGGTCTTCCTGTGCCTCTGCCGCATTAATATTGAAAACACTTCCGCGGCCTTGTCCGTTCGTGTTCTCCTGGTTCGGGCAATTTCTAATAATGTGGCCTGGTTTTCCACATTTATAACAAACTACATTGGCATAACTTGCTCCGACACTACTTGCTCCGCCATTACTCGTTCCGACACCATTTGTTCCTTTCGTTCTATTAACTCCTGGTCCGTAGACCTCACACTTCACCGCGCTATGACCATTTCTTTTACAATTGTTGCAAAATTTGGTGCAGAACCCCGAGTGATACTTTTCACACCTTTGGCATAACTGCTTCTGATTGTTGTTGTTGTTGCGGTTATTATTGTTGTTGGGATGATTGTTGTAGTTGCTGTTGTTATTGTTGTTGTTGTTGTTGTTGGGCCGTTTGTTGTAGTTGCGATAGATGTTGCGATTGTTGGGATAATTGTTGCGATTATTGTTGTAATTGCTGTTGTTGTTGTATTGGTGATTCTTATCACCGTTTTCCTCCCACTTTCTTTTGACTTGCTTCACATTGGCCTCTTCAGCAGTCTGTTCTTTAATTCTTTCTTCAATCTGGTTCACTAGTTTGTGAGCCATTCTACATGCCTGTTGTATGGAGGCGGGCTCGTGTGAACTTATATCTTCTTGGATTCTTTCCGGTAATCCTTTCACAAACGCGTCGATCTTCTCTTCCTCATCTTCAAATGCTCCCGAACACAATAGGCACAATTCTGTGAATCGTCTTTCGTACGTGGTAATATCAAATCCTTGGGTTCGTAACCCTCTAAGTTCTGTCTTGAGCTTATTGACCTCGGTTCTGGGACGGTACTTCTCGTTCATCAAGTGCTTGAATGCTGACCACGGTAGTGCGTACGCATCGTCTTGTCCCACTTGCTCTAGATAGGTATTCCACCATGTTAACGCAGAACCTGTGAAGGTATGCGTAGCGTACTTCACTTTGTCCTCTTCAGTACACTTACTTATGGCAAACACCAATTCGACCTTCTCGGTCCACCGTTTCAATCCGATCGGTCCTTCGGTTCCATCAAATTCCAAAGGTTTGCAGGCAGTGAATTCTTTGTAGGTGCATCCTACACGATTTCCTGTACTGCTAGATCCAAGGTTATTGTTGGTATGTAGCGCAGCCTGTACTGCGGCTATGTTTGAAGCTAGAAAAGTACGGAATTCCTCTTCATTCATATTCACGGTGTGTCGAGTAGTCGGTGCCATTTCCTTCAAAATAGTCAAATGGAACAAGTTAACCATACAGAATATTAAGAGTAGTTAATAGTATTTCGTAGCATAATATGAACTCATTTATAAAAGCTTTTTCTTCATATTAGCATTTTATAAGTTTAAATTCGGGTAGTACCTACCCGTTAAGTTCATACTTAGTAGCTAATATACAATTCAACTACTACAATTCTATATGAAAAACTGATTATAATAATATTTCGCGTTCAAACTTTTATACAATATTTTACAAACTTACAATACCGCTTATTTTACATAAAGCATGAAATATAGCACACAATAACTTTGATACAAGATAGTTGTGAAGATAATTCTAGCTAGTACACAAGTCGTTCAGCAAAGGCAATAAAGACACGTAATTCATACGTCCAGAAACAAGTCATGCATTCTGGTTTTACTAGGACTACTTCCCATCCTTGGTCTTGTGGAACATAACCGTTATGGCCGTTGTTAAGACAGCGTGTTGTAACGTCGTCAAAGGGACGAGGGTTACGTAATGTCCAACAGTCCCGTAACAATCTAAAAACCTCATTTCTTACCCCAATTACCGACTCCGTCACTTGTGGGAACGTTTTGTTTAATAGTTGTAGGCCGATGTTCTTGTTCTCACTTTGGTGAGAAGCGAACATTACTACTCCGTAAGCATAACATGCTTCTTTATGTTGCATGTTAGCCACTTTTTCTAAATCACGAAGTCCAATATTCGGATATATTGAGTCAAAATAATTTCTTAACCCATTGCGTAAAATAGCATTTGGGTTCCCCGCAATATATGCGTCAAAGTAAACACATCGTAACTTATGGATTTCCCAATGTGATATCCCCCATCTTTCGAACGAAATCCTTTTATAAACCAAGGCATTCTTGGAACGTTCTTCGAATGTCTTACAAACTGATCTCGCCTTAAATAGTTGTGCCGAAGAATTCTGACCGACTCTAGACAAGATTTCATCAATCATATCTCCGGGTAGGTCTCTTAAAATATTGGGTTGTCTATCCATTTTGTGTTTTTATACTGTAAAATAGACAAGAGTTAGATTCATAAAAAAAAATACTTATTAATACAAGCAATTTTTACATATATCATAAAGCATAAGCACACTATATTACATATATTACACCACACGAATACAGCTATCTTATTCCGACTCGCTTGTTTCTTCTTCTTCGGTTTTGGTTCGTTTTGCCAAGTTTCTAGGGATATATGATGTTCCCCTAATACAAGCCGTCGTTATCCACATTGGTTTAGAAAAACCTGGTGGTTTAGAGGTTCCCGGGTCATTGTTACAACTTAAGGACTTCGGGGGTTGACGATACATATAAAGTTCATCGGGGTTGGAATTAGATTTCTCTATTTTTATTCCCTTTCCCTTATTATTTTCTTTTGCCTTTTTAAATTCAGTTGGGGTAATTTCTATAACATCATCGGAATTCTCGTTGGAATCCGATTCATTGGAGAATTGGTAATCCTCCCAATATTTTGCTTCCTTGGCGGAAACACCATTGACCATAATTAACCTTGGTCGGTTGGTTGAGGATTTTCTTTTACTTAACCGTTTTATTATTTCCCCCACCGGTTCTATTTCTTCATCCGGTTCCGATTCTTCTTCCGGTTCCGATTCTTCTTCTGGTTCCGACTCTTCTTCCGGTTCCTCTTCGGGAACTTGAGAATCAGTCCACGAATCATTCCAATTTACATTTGACTCTTCATTATTATTAGGTGAGTCAATGGGACTTGTTCTAGAGGTAGACATCTATCACATAATATCAAACGCGTTAAGAGATTAATATATCACATAATATTCACATGTTAAAAATATATAGTTTCCAACAAAATTTGTTAAGCAATCATTTTTCAAGTAAACACGGTCGAAGTCCAGACTCACTAATGCATCCTAACAAACTCAATAAGACACACTAATGCAAAATTCTGGTTCTCTAAGACCAATGCTCTGATACCAACTGAAATGTCCCGTTCTTATTGATTAAAAACGTTCCATATTAATTGATTTCGTTGCGAGGTTTTGACATCTATATGAGACGTTTTTCAAATACTGCATTCATTTTAAAACAAACCATAACCTTTATTTCATCAATAAAGGTTTAAAAAGCTTTACGTAGATTATCAAATAATGATAATCTAAAATATCCTGTTTACACACGACCATTACATAATGGTTTACAATACAAATATGTTACAACAAAATAAGTTTCTTGAATGCAGTTTTTACACAATATCATACAAGCATGGACTCCAAATCTCGTCCTTATTTAAGTATGCGACAGCGGAAGCTCTTAATAATCACCTGAGAATAAACATGCTTAAAACGTCAACAAAAATGTTGGTGAGTTATAGGTTTAACCTATATATATCAAATCATAATAATAGACCACAAGATTTCATATTTCAATACACACCCCATACATAGAGATAAAAATCATTCATATGGTGAACACCTGGTAACCGATATTAACAAGATGCATATATAAGAATATCCCCATCATTCCGGGACACCCTTCGGATATGATATAAATTTCGAAGTACTAAAGCATCCGGTACTTTGGATGGGGTTTGTTAGGCCCAATAGATCTATCTTTAGGATTCGTGTCAATTAGGGTGTCTGTTCCCTAATTCTTAGATTACCAGACTTAATAAAAAGGGGCATATTCGATTTCGATAATTCAACCATAGAATGTAGTTTCACGTACTTGTGTCTATTTTGTAAATCATTTATAAAACCTGCATGTATTATCATCCCAAAAATATTAGATTTTAAAAGTGGGACTATAACTCACTTTCACAGATTTTTACTTCGTCGGGAAGTAAGACTTGGCCACTGGTTGATTCACGAACCTATAACAATATATACATATATATCAAAGTATGTTCAAAATATATTTACAACACTTTTAATATATTTTTATGTTTTAAGTTTATTAAGTCAGCTGTCCTCGTTAGTAACCTACAACTAGTTGTCCACAGTTAGATGTACATAAATAAATCGATAAATATTATCTTGAATCAATCCACGACCCAGTGTATACGTATCTCAGTATTGATCACAACTCAAACTATATATATTTTGGAATCAACCTCAACCCTGTATAGCTAACTCCAACATTCACATATAGAGTGTCTATGGTTGTTCCGAAATATATATAGATGTGTCGACATGATAGGTCGAAACATTGTATACGTGTCTATGGTATCTCAAGATTACATAATATACAATACAAGTTGATTAAGTTATGGTTGGAATAGATTTGTTACAAATTTTCACGTAGCTAAAATGAGAAAAATTATCCAATCTTGTTTTACCCATAACTTCTTCATTTTAAATCCGTTTTGAGTGAATCAAATTGCTATGGTTTTATATTGAACTCTATTTTATGAATCTAAACAGAAAAAGTATAGGTTTATAGTCGGAAAAATAAGTTACAAGTCGTTTTTGTAAAGGTAGTCATTTCAGTCGAAAGAACGACGTCTAGATGACCATTTTAGAAAACATACTTCCACTTTGAGTTTAACCATAATTTTTGGATATAGTTTCATGTTCATAATAAAAATCATTTTCTCAGAATAATAACTTTTAAATAAAAGTTTAACATAGTTTTTAATTAACTAACCCAAAACAGCCCGCGGTGTTACTACGACGACGTAAATCCGGTTTTACGGTGTTTTTCGTGTCTCCAGGTTTTAAATCATTAAGTTAGCATATCATATATATATATATATAACATGTGTTTAGTTGATTTTAAAAGTCAAGTTAGAAGGATTAACTTTTGTTTGCGAACAAGTTTAGAATTAACTAAACTATGTTCTAGTGATTACAAGTTTAAACCTTCGAATAAGATAGCTTTATATATATGAATTGAATGATGTTATGAACATCATTACTACCTTAAGTTCCTTGGATAAACCTACTGGAAAAGTGAAAAATGGATCTAGCTTCAACGAATCCTTGGATGGCTCGAAGTTCTTGAAGCATAATCATGACACGAAAACAAGTTCAAGTAAGATCATCACTTGAAATAAGATTGTTATAGTTATAGAAATTGAACCAAAGTTTGAATATGATTATTACCTTGTATTAGAATGATAACCTACTGTAAGAAACAAAGATTTCTTGAGGTTGGATGATCACCTTACAAGATTGGAAGTGAGCTAGCAAACTTGAAAGTATTCTTGATTTTATGTAACTAGAACTTGTAGAATATATGAAGAACACTTAGAACTTGAAGATAGAACTTGAGAGAGATCAATTAGATGAAGAAAATTGAAGAATAAAAGTGTTTGTAGGTGTTTTTAGTCGTTGGTGTATGGATTAGATATAAAGGATATGTAATTTTGTTTTCATGTAAATAAGTCATGAATGATTACTCATATTTTTGTAATTTTATGAGATATTTCATGCTAGTTGCCAAATGATGGTTCCCACATGTGTTAGGTGACTCACATGGGCTGCTAAGAGCTGATCATTGGAGTGTATATACCAATAGTACATACATCTAAAAGCTGTGTATTGTACGAGTACGAATACGGGTGCATACGAGTAGAATTGTTGATGAAACTGAACGAGGATGTAATTGTAAGCATTTTTGTTAAGTAGAAGTATTTTGATAAGTGTATTGAAGTCTTTCAAAAGTGTATAAATACATATTAAAACACTACATGTATATACATTTTAACTGAGTCGTTAAGTCATCGTTAGTCGTTACATGTAAGTGTTGTTTTGAAACCTTTTGGTTAACGATCTTGTTAAATGTTGTTAACCCAATGTTTATAATATCAAATGAGATTTTAAATTATTATATTTTCATGATATTATCATGTATGAATATCTCTTAGTATGATATATATACATTAAATGTCTTTACAACGATAATCGTTACATATATGTCTCGTTTAAAAATCATTAAGTTATTAGTCTTGTTTTTACATATGTAGTTCATTGTTAATATACTTAATGATATGTTTACTTATCATAGTATCATATTAACTATATATATATCCATATATATGTCATCATATAGTTTTTACAAGTTTTAACGTTCGTGAATCACCAGTCAACTTGGGTGGTCAATTGTCTATATGAAACATATTTCAATTAATCAAGTCTTAACAAGTTTGATTGCTTAACATGTTGGAAACATTTAATCATGTAAATATCAATCTCAATTAATATATATAAACATGGAAAAGTTCGGGTCACTAAAAAGTTTAGGTCACGGTAGGGTTCGCCTTCTTCGTTTCTCCATCGAGTGAGTAAATCTCGAACCCACCCCCATTTCCTCCAGAATGAAAAATAGGTAAACGGTGGAGACACTTCCGGTTCATTGACTTCGGAGTCTACTTCAATACGCATCTCGAAATCACTTCTGAAACTAATGGAATCCAAGCTAGGTGTAGGATCCATCTTTCACGATCAGTAAGAGGATTTTGGTATGAAATTATTTTCGGATATCGGATGATATTCTAAATACATAGGATACATATATATAGTATAGAAGAACCCGTAAATTACAAAGGAAATTAAGGAGACGTGTCAGATAAAGTTTAATGTGATGAGATGTAAATTTGTCTTTACATCATCTATGCATTAATTGAAATAAGACGTGTTAAGACTGACAATGATAGATAGATATTTTTCGACAAAGAACGATAAGCAAAACTTTTGACATGCAGACCAGGTTTAAGTCCAGACTTATTAATATAACCTAACAACTACTAGGTCGAAGTCCAGACTCACTAATGCATCCTAACGACTTATCAGTTAGACACACTAATGCAGACCTGGTTTGCTAAGACCTCCGCTCTGATACCAACTGAAATGACCCATTCATATACATTATAAACGATTCAGAATAGTTGATTACATCGCGAGGTATTTGACCTCTATATGATACATTTTACAAACATTTCATTCATTTTTAAAAGACAAACTTTCTTTACAACGAAAGTTGATGGCCTGCAACGTCTTTCGAACATCCAACTATAATTGACTTAATAATAATCTTGCTGAACTCAAAGACTCGAATGCAACGTCTTTCGAAATATGCCATGAATGACTCCAAGTAAGATCTCTAAAATGAGTTAATACACAGCGAAAGATTTCTTTAATACCTGAGAATAAACATGCTTTAAAGTGTCAACCAAAAGGTTGGTGAGTTCATTAGTTTATCGTAAACAATAAAATTCATCATTTTAATAGACCACAAGATTTAAATACAGTACATAGTTCTTCGTGTACGAAACCATATTTCATAATTCTTAACAAAGTAGGTTCGTATCCTTTTCTCCCCCATAGGTTGCCTCGCGATTTTTAATAATTGTACCCGTAACCCGAGTATATAATAATAGTACGCGTAACCCGCGAATTAAAAGTCATTCATACGAACTACAATTCACCTGGTAATCGACCTTAACAAGATGTATATAGAATATCCCCCGCATACCGGCATTTCGCACGGTCATGCAAAGATATACAATTAGGCCACTCTTTTAAATATGATGGTTGTGTACACCTCACAAACAGATCATATCTTTTAAAGCTAGCGGTTGTATACCTATTTCGAATTACTAAAGCAGTTCAAATTCTATGACTGGGGCTCGTTAGTGCCCATAGATCTATCTTTAGGGTTCGCGTCAATTTAGAGATCGGTTTCCAAATTCTCAGATTACCAGACTATAAAGGGGTTATATCTAGTGTACGTCATAATAACTCATTCGTAGAATGTTTCTAAGTACTTGTGTCTATTTCGGTAAACATTTATAAAAGTTGCGCATGTATTCTCAGCCCAAAAATGTAAAGGGTAAAAAAGGCAAATGAAACTCACCATACTGTATTTCGTAGTAAAATACATATAACGTCATTGAACAAGTGAAAAGTAGGTCTCGGATTCATGAACCTATATTAATTATATATTTTTATATGTTGGTCAATATTTGTCTAATAATTTAAGTCAAGTCATAGTGTACCACAATCCTAATGCTCGAGACTACTATGCAAAAGTCAACAAAAGTCAATTTGACTCAAAATGGTTTCCAAAAAAATTTATACATGATTATTATATAGTTTAAATATCGTCGTTTTATATTTTTAAATAATTTTAAAAGATTTACTAGAGTAAATAATATAATCCTTTTATTAATAAATATAAATTTATATAAAAATATACTTTTATATATCTTAAGAAATAAAATTTATAAAGTTCATTTGATATCATAAAAATATTACGATAGGTTTTATTAAGATAATTATATTATTTGTATTACATATTTCTTTGATAAAATAACATTGGTAATAATAATAAGAAAAAGTTGTATTATTTTGTAATAATAATGATTATTATCCTATTAATAAAAATATTAATTTTTATATTTACTAGAAATGATGTTATGATAAAATGATAGTTCTAATTTATAATAATAATGAAATTTTATATTAATAATGATATTATTCTTAAAAATAATAATTTTTATAAAAATGATATTTCTAATATTCATAATACTTTTAATAATAATAGTGATAAAATAATGAAAAACAATAATTTTATCTATATCAATGTCTTACAATATTTTAATTTTCATCATGATACCCATACTCATTATTTTCTAATCGATTTGTTAGTAACTTTTAAATCGTCTGTTATATCGCGTTCATTTTGATGATAATAATAGTAGTTATAATAATTAAGTGCTACTCAATATTATAATACTAATAATAATAAATGTTATGATAATGATATTACTAATAACTATTTTAATGATTAATAATAATAATAATACTAATTATATCTTTAACAATAGTAATAATAATAAAAATAACAATTTTTAATGATAATACTTTTTATTGATAATAATAATAATAATAATAATAATAATAATAATAATAATAATAATAATAATAATAATAATAATAATAATAATAATAATAATAATAATTTGATAAAAGCTAGAACGACGATAATAACGACGATGATAATAATCATTTTTAATAATAATATCCAAATTTAATTGACTATAACTTCTAATCCGTTCATCGAATCCATTCGTCATCTAAAGGAAAAGTTCTTAATTTTTCGCTAGCATTCCAAGGACATGCATATCTTATACCTTATCTCAACCGCAGGTGTAACTAATTTAAGATTCAACATAACCTATCTAAGGGCAATATAAAAAATACAAGCATGCATAATCCTAAATATTCGAGCACTAGTCAGGGATACACTATTGATATGTAAAAATTTATTTACGAGTACTCACGTATCAATATTGAGATTCAATATTGCAAGAAAGGTACGTAGATGCAACGGAGACGATAACTACCAAATTGACCTCACAAGCATACCCATGAACCATACCCATCACCTCCACAGCTATAACCCATAATTTCCTTAGCTCTATCCCGCTCATAAAACCCGTTTTGAAAACACGCGAGCAGAACCTCGTCGTAGTATTTTATGTATAATACTAATATTATCGCTCCTAATAATACTAATAATAATCATATGATTAATAATAATAATAATAATAATAATAATAATAATAATAATAATTAAAATTAATATATATATATATATATATATATATATATATATATATATATATATATATATATAAATAATTGAGAGAGATCGAGAGAGTTAGATGAAAGGTTGAATCAGAAAACGAGTACATTCGATATTTAAATGGACTTGGCCTCACGATCCTCCTCATGCGATCGCATGAGTATGTGAGGGGACCTTCATGCGATCGTATGAGGCCCTTTACCAGCTCATGATCGACTAAAAGTCATGCCGACACTTTCATTACCTATATAACACACATGATACGTAATTATTTAATATATATTATATTTAATCTTTAGAATTAATTAAATATTATATTATATTTACACTTATGATAAAAATATAATTTTTACTAAAATGACACGGACGTGGTCTCACTACTCATGTACCACTTTCGGTTTTTCGAGCGCACTTTCGTACGTTTAGAAAACTAGCCTTTTACGTTATGCGACATGTACCTTTAATAATAGTTTGACTTATTCATCAATAAATTACCTTGTAAAAATGTATCTTATAAAATTTGAGTGTTGTGGTCATTTGCTTCTATAAATCAGTGACTCATTGTTTGTCAAAATATTTTATTTTAAATCAGGACGTTTTATGACTAAGTTAAAATATATATATATATATATATATATATATATATATATATATATATATATATATATATATATATATATATATATATATATATATATATATATATATATATATATATATATACATATTTAGAAATATAGGTTTGTATTCAAAATCTTTATTTAATAATCTAACATTTGGTTTTTCAAAACTATTTATATTTCAAAGTTTATTTTTATTTCGCTTAGAAAAGTAATTTAACGCGTAACGTTTTCAAGTTATAATATATACACATATTCATATATAATTAATTATGTTCGTTTAATGGTTCGTGAATCATTGGAATTTGGTCGCGGTTAAATGAATGTATGAACACAGTTTCAAATTCTTGTGATTCAATTTGACAGACTTTGCTTATCATGTCGGAAATATATAAAGATTAAAGTTTAAATTTGGTCGGAAATTCTCGGGTCGTCACAGTTGGAGCGATTGTATTTGAAGGAGGTTGTCTCCAAACATGGAATACCCATCTCTATTATCTCTGATAGGTATGGTAGATTTGTTTCAAGGTTCTGACAGATGTTGCAACAAGCATTGGGGACTCGTCTAGACATGAGTACTGCCTATCATCCACAAACTAATGGGCAGAGCGAAAGGACGATACAAATGCTTGAATACATTCTACGAGCATGTGTTATTGATTTCGGAAACAGTTGGGATCGACACCTACCGTTAGCAGAATTTTCCTACAACAACAGTTATCATTCTAGTATTGAGATGGCGCCGTTTGAGGCACTTTATGGTAAAAAATGCAGGTCTCTGATTTGTTGGAATGAAGTGGGAGATAGACAGATTATGTGATGACCCGGAAATTTTCGACTAAATTTAAACTTAATCTTTATATATTTTCGATATGATAAGCAAAGTCTGTTAAGTTGAGTCTCAAAAATTTTGAACTGTTTCATACATTCAATTGACCTTCGACTATTTCCGACGATTCACGAACAACTAGTTATAAATAGTTACATATATATATATATATATATATATATATATATATATATATATATATATATATATATATATATATATATATAATAATTTGAAATATTATTTGATATATATATGAATTAAATATTAGGAAATAAATATATAATATATATATATATATATTGAGAAATTGAATAAAAATAACTTTTTATATCCTTTATGTTACTTGTAATATCATTACATATTATTATTAACATTAAAATTCATTATTTTGTTAACCTTAATGATATGATCATTTACAACTTATAGTTATTGTTGTAATTATTATTATTACTAAGATTAGTGTTATTAATATTATTATCATTATTATAAGTTCTATTATTATTAATTGGTTTTGTTCTGATTAATAATATTATTAATATGTCTATTATTATAAATTATTGTATTTTTATTTTATATTATTAATATAATAAGTATTTCATAATTATCATTATTAATATTTGTATTTATAAAAATCAATTACAGAATCAGTTTTGTTTTACATTACTATAGTATAAATTAGTTATTGTTCTTTCACTAATAGATTGCAGCTGTGTTTTAAATCAAACACAAGTATCCAAATTAGTATCACATCAAAATAACAACTAAAGTTGAAGCTAACAACTAAAGTTGAGGCTGCATTTTTTTTTCTCTATTATTATCTTATCTTTACACATCCAATTTCACTAAATTGTCTATCTCTATATTATTCATATGTATGAGATATATACAAACACCTACACTAGGAACAAGAGTTCCGTTCATCACTCATTCTTCCCTTTTCTTGATCAACCATCCACCTACGCCACCGGTCACAACCATAATGACATAACCAAACTATTTTCTGTCTCCATCTTACTCGACCCATCACCATGATGAATTTCCCTAACTACAATTGAACCCTTTGCTTTGATTGTTTGTTTCTTGTTCGATTGACAATCCCATGAAAACTCGACCGCCGCTGCTCGAAAGGAAAACCACAAAGGCAGCTGCTGTAACAGCTGCAGACTGTTTTCTGTTTTGGTCATTCGAAAGCTCACAACACAACCACACAACCTATCAAACACGTGCATTTACCTTCTTGTTTATTACTCATGTTGAAACCCACCCTAAAACCCAGTAAATCCACTTTTGTATCCAGTCCAAGAAATCAATAACATAAACCTCATATTGATCACCACACCAAATCATTCACCACTACAATATATACATATATCTTTTGACCACCATTTAATTCATCCACATATACTCTTTATCAATATATATATACCTATATACATACAGAATACTTCACACTCGAAAACCATAAACAACCTGTAACTTATACCTGTTTCTATCCGAAACTCACCAAAGCGTCACCTATTCCTGTGATACTTAAACACCGCTACTCTTGCTGTCTTCAGGCCTGCAAACAACATTAAAACAACTATGAGTATATTTTTTTTTCTGTTTTGGTTACGGTTCACTACCAATACTCAACTAAACCAGCAACGAACACCAACTAAACTCCTCAGTTTCTTTTTCTTTCAATCATACTTTGAAATTACAGTTTATTACTGTCTGATGCACTTTAGAGGCAGAAGAAGAAGAACTGATACTGCAGCAGCTGGAGTTAACGAGTCCTTTGATCAAACCAAATCGGGTAATCAAACAGCCTTATTAAGTTCTCAGCCTAAACTCGTGAACCCACTACCCCCAACCATGTCTGCACCACTGTTGTACCAACATCACTGGGTAGTGGCTATACAATGAAACCCATCTAGTGCTACGACTGTCGTTCTGTTGGAGCTTAAATCAAAACCAAACGTCGATTTAATTGCTACTGCTGTACAATTTCTGATTACAGGTCACCTGAAACTCGAACACCACAAATTCTTTTTATCTTATTCGATTACTATCAATAAACCTACCAAGAACATCATAAAATACTACTCTTGATTCGAATAGATGGGTATACAGAAAATATAGATGAATTTAAGAACTTAAGAGAATAATAATTGAATCGAATACTTACATGAATCAATTGAGTAATCGATTACATAATAGATTGATGATGATAACGATTAACGATGATTGAAAATGAAAAATGACCTTGAACGATGATGGTGATGAATCGGTGACTTGATTATACCTTGAGGATTATTGATTGATCGATTGATCGATTTGGAGAACCGGAGAACCGGAGACTCCATGAAACGGGATTCTTGCTGCGTCTACTTTCTGCTTTACTCGACCTGTTTCTGCTTTACTCGATCTGTTTATGATTAGGGTTAAGAACTACCCTATCAGTTTAATATTAAATGGATCACCTAATCTATTATTGGGTCGAACTTTGTTTGTGCTGAGATCCATTGGAAACCTATTGTTGGGCTGAGTTGAGAAGAGAGGGAAGTATAAAAGCGAGCTATATATTAGATATTGTGGTGTTTAATTCAAGATAAATTGTTATGGAGTAATGGTCTTGGGTGGTGTCGGGTTCCGAGAGGTCGCGGGTTCGAGTCACGCTTGGGGCTTATTTTTTACAAAAAGCTTTAGAAGAAGGGTATACACTTTATTCTTATTCTTTTTATTATTATTATTAATATTATTATTATTATTATTATTATTATTATTATTATTATTATTATTATTATTATTATTATTATTATTATTATTACTCTCATTATTATTATTATTATTATTATTATTATTATTATTATTATTATTATTATTATTATTATTATTATTATTATTATTATTATTACTACTACTACTACTACTACTGGTATTGATATTATTTGTTGCGGTTATAATTATGATATAAAAGATATATATAAATAATGAAATATTATGATAAAAGTAATTATTGTTATATTTAATGATTATGAACATTATATTATGAATAAGATAAGTTAGGATTATAAATACTTATAATATTATTAGAAATAGTAAATCATTATTGTCTAAATTATCATTTTAACAAACAAATCTTTTGTACACTATATATATTTATAACATATACTTGGATTTTATTAATAATTCACATAACAACTAATGATATTTCATAAATACAATACTAATCACATATATAAGTATATAGATATATTAATATCACTAGATATATAAATATTAATAGTCATAATTATATATACACAAAATCGATAAATATATATATATATATATATATATATATATATATATATATATATATATATATATATATATATATATATATATATATATATATATATATATATATATATATATATATATATATATATAATATAACTTAAGATATAATATAACTATACGTTTTAAAATGGAATTTAGTATAAATTCTATATAACTATAAACATATATATAATACATATTAATAAATGAAATTTTATGATCTACATTATACGTATTAATAGATATACAATTGTTATAGGTTCGTGAATCCGAGACCAACCTTGCATTGTTCAAATGTCGTCATATGTTTTTTTACTACAAAATACAGTATTGTGAATTTCATTAATCCCTTTTTAAATGCTTTTGCAATATATATTTTTGGGACTGAAAATACATGCGCTGTTTTTATAAATACTTTACGAAATAGACACAAGTAATCGAAACTACATTCTATGGTTGGATTATCTAATTGAATACGCCCTTTTTATTAAGTCTGGTAATCTAAGAATTAGGGAACAGACACCCTAATTGACGCGAACTCTAAAGATAGATCTATCGGGCCCAACAAGCCCCATCCAAAGTACCGGATGCTTTTGTACTTCGAAATTTATATCATGTCCGAAGGAGGATCCCGGAATGATGGGGATATTCTTATATGTATATTGTGAATGTCGGTTACCAGGTTTTCAATCCATATGAATGATATTGTTGTCTCTATGCATGGGACGTATGTTTATGAGAAATGGAAATATGAAATCTTGTGGTCTATTAAAATTATGAAATGATTATTTATGTTAAACTAATGAACTCACCAACCTTTTTGGTTGACACTTTAAAGCATGTTTATTCTCAGGTATGAAAGAAATCTTCCGCTGTGCATTGGCTCATTTTAGAGATATTACTTGGAGTCATTCATGACATATTTCAAAAGATGTTGCATTCGAGTCGTTGCGTTCATCAAGATTATTATTAAGTCAATTATAGTTAGATATATTATGAAATGGTATGCCTACCGTCAACTTTCGATGAAATGAAAGATTGTCTTTTCAAAAACGAATGCAATGTTTGTAAAATGTATCATATATAGGTCAAGTACCTCGCGATGTAATCAACTGGTGTGAATCGTTTATAATCGATATGGACTTAGTCCGGATGGATTAGAACAGGTCTCTACAGTTGGTATCAGAGCGGTGGTCTTAGCGAACCAGGTCTTGCATTAGTGTGTCTAACTGATAGTCATTAGGATGCAATAATGAGTCTGGACTTCGACCGTGTCTGCATGTCAAAAGTTTTGCTTATCATTTTTGTCGGAAATCATCTGCTTATCACCCTTAGGAAATTACCTGCTCATTATTCTTAGTCTAGACACGTTTTACTGTATTCACTGCATAAATAGTGTATAGACAAAATTCATATCTTAGCGTATCTGTTATTGTAGACTTTATCTGACACGTTTCCTTAATTTCCTCCGTAATCTACGGGATCTTCTGTACTATATTAGATATTTTATATAATTAGAATATTATCCGATATCCAAAAATCATCTCATATCGAAAATCCTTTATCGAACCGTACAAGACGGAACTAGCAAATAGTTCAAATTCCTTAGATTCCGACAGCTATTCCGATATGGGTTTCGATTCAAGCTCCGAAGACAGTATAAACGAAATGGATCAACCAATTAGTCATCACCAATTCTGGATGAATTGGGGATGGGTTTGTAGCCTACTTAATCACTGGAGGCAAGAAGAAGGTGATCCTTTCCACCAACCGAATTCACCTCTGAGTGAAGAACCTGAAGCACTTACGGGTGAACCGGTCCGAAACACCATTTTCTCTCTCATTTCTCGAGTATCTCATCACGATCATATACTATACCAAATTTTAGATCTTATTTATCCGCTCGTCCGAACCGACAGTCACCCCGGTGTAATGGAAGAAGTAAACGAGCTCCGCTCTTGGGTAGTGGCTTTAGAGAATATGGTGCGAAGGTTACAAACGCCAGCAGCAGCACCAGCAGCATAACCAATACCACCATCAACAACATCAACATCCGCATCCCGTACCTCAACATCAAAATCTTCACCACTAACAACAACATCATACGCATCATATTTATCAATGAGTATCAACAACAATGAACGATGAAGTATTGATCCATAACTTCATTGATATTTTGCGAAGAATATGTGGTTCCTAATAGTTTTAGAGATTACTTATTCTAGCACAAACCGAAAATCAAATGAGTCTAATATTATATTGATTCATTAAATCCATGATTACATCTGAAGAAAATATATATTTATATATATTTTCATAAAGATTGTGATTAAAAATTCTTTCGTACAAACTGTTAATGATGAACATATTTTAACGGGTAGGTAATACCTGAGGAATATTTAGATTTCTCATTAATATGTCACACTGTACATTCTCTAATTCAGATTCAGCAGTCATTAACAATATTGCTCAAATTCGCACATATACGTAGCTGTTCACCAAAGAACAACTATTTTCATTCAAATTCAATCTCATAATTGGATTTTGACCTATCAGAATCTAACAAGTGGCATAATGAAGAAAATATTGGACAAAATAAAATTTGTTAGAAACAAACAATTTAACTATGAGAAATTTTGTTAAGAATCCACGCTAACAAAATCCTAGATAACTGTTCTTAGCTAACTGTGGACTAATCAACTGAGGACTACCAACAGTGGACAATTAAAATGAATTAAAATATTTATTATAACATATGAAACTAAACAATTCTTCAAGTTTGCCACTTGATTTCATCTTAAACCTCATTTGTATCTTGACGATTACAATCTGCGTTCAAACCTTTCGTGATTCTTGAAAACACCTCAATCGGGAGGATGAATCAACCGCACTTCATCTACGGAAGAAAAGATTTACGCATATAGTTATGCACCTGAAAAACACTCAGAACCTGTATAAATGTTTAACACATATCTGTGCTAGTTTTTTTGCATTGTTATTTTCGAAAATAACAACGCAATTTCTTTTCAAATTAGCCAATTTTGTGACAGCTCCGACAAATCAACTTCAAGTTTTTCATTCAAATAAACTCTATTATAAAGATTACCCCTTCATCATCGTCACTGGAGAACCATTTATATCTTACCACATTAACAGTAAACTTACCAACAACTCCGTTGATCTTTGACTTTTCGAAAGATCATTATATTCAGTGAAACCCTATCATATACTCATTTACATCTTATAACGAGAATTACTATACCAACTACCGGAAATTTGTAAATTAGTATTTTGAAATCTCGTAGCATTTCCACATCAATAGTTATATGTATACATGTAATAATTCTCTCCTAGATTTACGATCTTCAATTCTGAAATTTTGAAAAGGTACCCAGTTTACGAATCGGTACTCTGAATGTTGAAAAAGCTGATTGAAGCAGCAGAAAATGTAGGTAACCGTAAATGACCTTAGTCATCGGAAGTTTGATGATAAAGATTAATATGTTGGAAAAGCTTAGAAACGTTGGAACAGGAAAACGGATAGAGTTAACCATGAAGGAGACCAAGGGCAAATACAAGGACTATACCCTATATTCAAAGGATCCATATAACTCTGGATCCGTTGAAATCTTTAGAGAATATCTTGCTCCGAAGTCATGTTAAAATCTTGCGGAAAAATCTTTCTCCATCAACCATCGAACTTAAAAATTCCAAAATATCATCATTGATATCTTCGATATTTCTGAGGATATTTCCATAAATATTCTCGTCCGAAATTATATACCTCTTCGTGTTTCCTGTGTATCATTATATTGGAAACATTCAATAGAACATTTTGTACCGAAAAGCAGATTATGCGAAACTATGAGGAAAGCCGTGGACAAATCACAAAGAATAAGTTTGACTTCAAAGAATCTAAATGATCCAATGTCTGCTGAAGTCTTTAGCGAATATCTTGCTCGTTACTCTAAACCCTTGCAGACAATAGTCTCCATCATTCTCTGATCTTAAATATTCAAAGATATTATCGTATCTTTCATTATAAATATCCTCTATATTTCTGAATATATTTTTATAATTATTCTTATCTGAAATCATTAATCTCTTCATGCTATCAGTGTTACAACATATAGAAACTGTTAGTTTCTATATTATGTAAACTTTCGAGTCTAAAATATGAATATTTTTGAAGTAGTGATGGGAACTGATGCACGAGTTAGTATAATATAATGACACTTGATCAACGTGATTATATTACATTAAGTCATGCTGAGTTTCTAATGAAACATGATGATGGTTCACATTAGATCATACCGTCATCATGTGTCATGCTACAAAACTCTTTCATTCTACTTAACTTCTGAAAATATCAAGAAAATGTATTCTTGATGGATCTATCTTTCGTGATGTTGATAAATTTGAACATCAAATCGTGCTATCACGTTCTTTCCTGCTTAGAACATTATAATCTTTCAAAACTCTATATCTACGAATTTTGGACCATTATTCGCTTCATTTAAAGTCGGGAAGAGAAAACAAAAGAATGAATCTCCGAAATAGAAATGGGAGGTATAAATCACAGCAAATAGAAGAGAGCATTAACTGTGAATGACAATGATTATTAAAGACAGAAGCAGGGACTTTGAATTTTAAAGGAAAATATAAAGCCCAATAACAACACGGAGATTACAAACCGCGGATATTAATATGAATAGCAATATAAAGACACGGTATAATTAAGAATAGTATCACCCCAAGGTAATAGTAGAAGTAAATAGATTCTTCTGATGGAAGATTGAAAAGAAGGATGACAGAAATGATAATTAGAAAAATATCAAGGATTAGAACTAGATTAAGCATTTTCACAATCTTTTGGATATATGAACTAAGATAGGAATGGTGAGGATAATAGAACGGAAGAGCTTAATTTATAATGGAAATATCAGACAGAGTAATCGAGGCATATCACCGTATTTAATTATAGAGATCTTAATTTCCTTACTCGCCGAAGAATCAAATCTTTTAGATTTTGAAGATTTTCTCTAAATCCCTTGAATTCCGGAATTCAACCAAGGCGACGTCAAAAGTTAAAACGAAACTTCATTTATTCATTTCACTCTTTTGTGATAGCTTCACTCGTACACTTCGAGTAATCGAATCGTTTTATCCAAATTATTCAATAATGATAAAACTATATTGATCAGCTCATATTCGTCATGAAACCATTTTTATTGTTAGCCATGACGACCTCACTCAAATTTCGGGACGAAATTTCTTTAACGGGTAGGTACTGTGATGACCCGAAATTTTTGACTAAATTTAAACTTAATCTTTATATATTTTCGATATGATAAGCAAAGTCTGTTAAGTTGAGTCTCAAAAATTTTGAACTGTTTCATACATTCAATTGACCTTCGACTATTTCCGACGATTCACGAACAACTAGTTATAAATAGTTACATATATATTTAAATACATATATATTTAAATATATATATATATATATATATATATATATATATATATATATATAATAATTTGAAATATTATTTGATATATATATGAATTAAATATTAGGAAATAAATATATAATATATATATATATATATATATTGAGAAATTGAATATAAATAACTTGTTATATCCTTTATGTTACTTGTAATATCATTACATATTATTATTAACATTAAAATTCATTATTTTGTTAACCTTAATGATATGATCATTTACAACTTATAGTTATTGTTGTAATTATTATTATTACTAAGATTAGTGTTATTAATATTATTATCATTATTATAAGTTCTATTATTATTAATTGGTTTTGTTCTGATTAATAATATTATTAACATGTCTATTATTATAAATTATTGTATTTTTATTTTATATTATTAATATAATAAGTATTTCATAATTATCATTATTAATATTTGTATTTATAAAAATCAATTACAGAATCAATTTTGTTTTACATTACTATAGTACAAATTAGTTATTGTTCTGTCACTAATAGATTCCAGCTGTGTTTTAAATCAAACACAAGTATCCAAATTAGTATCACATCAAAATAACAACTAAAGTTGAAGCTAACAACTAAAGTTGAGGCTGCATTTTTTTTTCTCTATTATTATCTTATCTTTACACATCCAATTTCACTAAATTGTCTATCTCTATATTATTCATATGTATGAGATATATACATACACCTACACTAGGAACAAGAGTTCCGTTCATCACTCACTCTTCACTTTTCTTGATCAACCATCCACCTACGCCACCGGTCACAACCATAATGACATAACCAAACTATTTTCTGTCTCCATCTTACTCGACCCATCACCATGACGAATTTCCCAAACTACAATTGAACCCTTTGCTTTGATTGTTTGTTTCTTGTTCGATTGACAATCCCATGAAAACTCGACCACCGCTGCTCGAAAGGAAAACCACAAAGGCAGCTGTTGTAACAGCTGCAGACTGTTTTTTGTTTTGGTCATTCGAAAGCTCACAACACAACCACACAACCTATCAAACACATGCATTTACCTTCTTGTTTATTACTCAAGTTGAAACCCACCCTAAAACCCAATAAATCCACTTTTGTATCCAGTCCAAGAAATAAACAACATAAACCCCATATTGATCACCACACCAAATCATTCACCACTACAATATATACATATATCTTTTGACCACCATTTAATTCATCCACATATATTCTTTATCAATATATATATATACCTATACACATACAGAATACTTCACACTCGAAAACCATAAACAACCTGTAACTTATACCTGTTTCTATTCGAAACTCACCAAAGCGTCACCTATTCCTGTGATACTTAAACACCGCTACACCTGCTGTCTTCAGGCCTGCAAACAACATTAAAACAACTATGAGTATATATTTTTTTTTCTGTTTTGGTTACGGTTCACTACCAATACTCAACTAAACCAGCAACGAACACCAACTAAACTCCTCAGTTTCTTTTTCTTTCAATCATACTTTAGAATTACAGTTTATTACTGTCTGATGCACTTTAGAGGCAGAAGAAGAAGAACTGATACTGCAGCAGCTGGAGTTAACGAGTCCTTTGATCAAACCAAATCGGGTAATCAAACAGCCTTATTAAGTTCTCAGCCTAAACTCGTGAACCCACTACCCCCAACCGTGTCTGCACCACTGCCGTACCAACATCACTGGGTAGTGGCTATACAATGAAACCCATCTAGTGCTATGACTGCCATTCTGTTGGAGCTTGAATCAAAACCAAACGTCGATTTAATTGCTACTGCTGTACAATTTCTGATTACAGGTCACCTGAAACTCGAACACCACAAATCCTTTTTATCTTATTCGATTACTATCAATAAACCCACCAAGAACATCATAAAATACTACTCTTGATTCGAATAGATGGGTATACAGAAAATATAGATGAATTTAAGAACTTAAGAGAATAATAATTGAATCGAATACTTACTTGAATCAATTGAGTAATCGATTACATAATAGATTGATGATGATAACGATTAACGATGATTGCAAACGGAAAATGACCTTGAATGATGATGGTGATGAATCGGTGACTTGATTATACCTTGAGGATTATTGATTGATCGATTGATCGATTGATCGATTTGGAGAACCGGAGACTCCATGAAACGGGATTCTTGCTGCTTCTACTTTCTGCTTTACTCGACCTGTTTCTGCTTTACTCGATCTGTTTATGATTAGGGTTAAGAACTACCCTATCAGTTTAATATTAAATGGATCACCTAATCTATTATTGGGTCAAACTTTGTTTGGGCTGAGATCCATTGGAAACCTATTGTTGGGCTGAGTTGAGAAGAGAGGGAAGTATAAAAGCGAGCTATATATTAGATATTGTGGTGTTTAATTCAAGATAAATTATTATGGAGTAATGGTCTTGGGTGGTGTCTGGTTCCGAGAGGTCGCGGGTTCGAGTCACGCTTGGGGCTTATTTTTTACAAAAAGCTTTAGAAGAAGGGTATACACTTTATTCTTATTCTTTTTATTATTATTATTATTATTATTATTATTATTATTATTATTATTATTATTATTATTATTATAATTATTATTACTCTCATTATTATTATTATTATTATTATTATTATTATTATTATTATTATTATTATTATTATTATTATTATTATTATTATTATTATTATTATTATTATTATTATTATTATTATTATTATTATTATTATTATTATTATTATTATTATTATAATTATTATTATTATTATTATTATTATTACTACTGGTATTGATATTATTTGTTGCGGTTATAATTATGATATAAAGGATATATAAATAATGAAATATTATGATAAAAGTAATTATTGTTATATTTAATGATTATGAACATTATAGTATGAATAAGATAAGTTAGGATTATAAATACTTATAATATTATTAGAAATAGTAAATCATTATTGTCTAAATTATCATTTTAATAAACAAATCTTTTGTACACTATATATATTTATAACATATACTTGGATTTTATTAATAATTCACATAACAACTAATGATATTTCATAAATACAATACTAATCACATATATAGGTATATAGATATATTAATATCACTAGTTATATAAATATTAATAGTCATAATTATATATACACAAAATTGATAATATATATATATATATATATATATATATATATATATATATATATATATATATATATATATATATATATATATATATATATATAATATAACTTAAGATATAATATAACTATACGTTTTAAAATGGAATTTAGTATAAATTCAATATAACTATAAACATATATATAATACATATTAATAAATGAAATTTTATGATCTACATTATACGTATTAATAGATATACAATTGTTATAGGTTCGTGAATCCGAGGCCAACCTTGCATTGCTCAAATGTCGTCATATGTATTTTTACTACAAAATACAGTATTGTGAGTTTCATTAATCCCTTTTTAAATGCTTTTGCAATATATATTTTTGGGACTGAAAATACATGCGCTGTTTTTATAAATGCTTTACAAAATAGACACAAGTAATCGAAACTACATTCTATGGTTGGATTATCTAATCGAATATGCCCTTTTTATTAAGTCTGGTAATCTAAGAATTAGGGAACAGACACCCTAATTGACGCGAACTCTAAAGATAGATCTATCGGGCCCAACAAGCCCCATCCAAAGTACCGGATGCTTTAGTACTTCGAAATTTATATCATGTCCGAAGGAGGATCTCGGAATGATGGGAATATTCTTATATGTATATTGTGAATGTCGGTTACCAGGTGTTTAATCCATATGAATGATATTTTTGTCTCTATGCATGGGACGTATGTTTATGAGAAATGGAAATATGAAATCTTGTGGTCTATTAAAATTATGAAATGATTATTTATGTTAAACTAATGAACTCACCAACCTTTTTGGTTGACACTTTAAAACATGTTTATTCTCAGGTATGAAAGAAATCTTCCGCTGTGCATTGGCTCATTTTAGAGATCTTACTTGGAGTCATTCATGACATATTTCAAAAGATGTTGCATTCGAGTCGTTGCGTTCATCAAGATTATTATTAAGTCAATTATAGTTAGATATATTATGAAATGGTATGCCTGCCATCAACTTTCGATGAAATGAAAGATTGTCTTTTCAAAAATGAATGCAATGTTTGTAAAATGTATCATATAAAGGTTAAGTACCTCGCGATGTAATCAACTGTTGTGAATCGTTTATAATCGATATGGACTTAGTCCAGATGGATTAGGACGGGTCTCTATAGATTACGGGTCCAGAGATAATACAAGAAACTACCGAGAAAATCATCCAAATTCAACAACGATTGAAAACCGCCCAGAGTCGACAAAAGAGCTACACGGACAGTAAAAGAAAAGATATAGAGTTTGAAATTGGAGAAATGGTCATGCTTAAGGTTTCACCTTGGAAAGGCGTTGTACGATTTGGTAAACTGGGAAACTAAATCCAAGGTACATTGGACCATTCAAGATTATAGATCGTGTCGGACCAGTAGCTTACCAACTGGAGCTACCTCAACAACTCGCGGCTGTACATAACACTTTCCACGTCTCGAATTTGAAAAAATGTTTTGCTAAAGAAGATCTCACTATTCCATTGGACGAAATCCAAATCAATGAAAAACTTCAATTCATTGAAGAACCCGTCGAAATAATGGATTGTGAGGTTAAGAGACTTAAGCAAAACAAGATACCGATTGTTAAGGTTCGATGGAATGCTCGTAGAGGACCCGAGTTCACCTGGGAGCATGAAGATCATATGAAGAAGAAATACCCGCATCTATTTCCAGAAGATTCGTCAACACCTTCAACAGCTTAAAATTTCGGGACAAAATTTATTTAACGGGTAGGTACTGTAGTGACCCGAACTTTCCATGTTTATATATATTAATTGATATTGATATTTACATGACTAAATGTTTCCAACATGTTAATAAATCAAACTTGTTAAGACTTGATTAAATGAAATAAGTTTCATATAGACAATTGATCACCCAAGTTAACCGACGATTCACGAACGTTACAAAATTGTAAAAACTACATGTTGTTGTATATATAGACATATATATATGGTTGACATAAGATTATGATGAGTAAGTATCTCACTAAATATATTAACAATGTGTGATATACATAAGAAATGAGATTACTAAGTTAAGAAACTCGAAATGATATATATAACGATTATCGTTTTGATAACGTCTACTAAATACATATGTATCATATTAAGATATTGATACACTATATTTAACATGATAAAATGATATTTAAATATATCATTAAGTGTGTTAACAATGAACTACATATGTAAAAACAAGACTACTAACTCAAGAATTACGAAATGAGACTTATATGTAACGATTATCGTTGTAACGATATTTTAATGTATATATCATATTAAAAGATATTCATACATCATAATATCATGATAATATAATAATTTAACATCTAATTTGATATAATAAACATTGGGTTAACAACATTAATTGAGATCGTTAACTTAAAGGTTTCAAAACAACACTTACATGTAACGACTAACGAAGACTTAACGACTCCATTAGAATGTATATACATGTTGTGTTTTGATATGTATTCTTACACTTTTGAAAGACTTCAAGACACATATCAAAGTACTTCTACTTAACAAAAATGCTTACAATTACATCTTCGTTCAGTTTCATCAACAATTCTACTCGTATGCACCCGTATTCGTACTCGTACAATACACAACTTTTAGATGTATGTACTATTGGTATATACACTCCAATGATCAGCTCATAGCAGCCCATGAGAGTCACCTAACATATGTGGGAACCATCATTTGGAAACTAGAATGAAATATCTCATAAAATTACAAAAAAATTAGTAATCATTCATGACTTATTTACATGAAAATAAAATTACATATCCTTTATATCCAATCCATATACCAACGACCAAAAATACCTACAAACACTTTTATTCTTCAATTTTCTTCATATAATTGATCTCTCTTAAGTTCCATCTTCAAGTTCTAAGTGTTCTTCATAAATTCCATAAGTATAGTTTCATAAAAATCAAGAATACTACCAAGTTTGCAAGTTTACTTCCAAGCTTTCTAATCCATTCCAAGTAATCATCTAAGATCAAGGAACCATTGTTATTTTCAGTAGGTTATCTTTCTAATTCAAGGTAATATTCATATTCAAACTTTGATTCAATTTCTACAACTATAACAATCTTATTTCGAGTGAAAATCTTACTTGAACTGTTTTCGTGTCATGATTCTGCTTCAAGAACTTTCAAGCCATCCAAGGATCCTTTGAAGCTAGATCCATTTTTTTCATTTCCAGTAGTTTTATCCAGAAAACTTGAGGTAGTAATGATGTTCATAACATCATTCGATTCATACATATAAAGCTATCTTATTCGAAGGTTTAAACTTGTAATCACTAGAACATAGTTTAGTTAATTCTAAACTTGTTCGAAAACAAAAGTTAATCCTTCTAACTTGACTTTTAAAATCAACTAAACACATGCTCTCTATCTATATCATATGCTAACTTAGTGATTTAAAACCTGGAAACACGATGAACACCATAAAATCGGATATACGCCGTCGTAGTGAAACCGGGGGCTGTTTTGGTTTGGATAATTAAAAACTATGATAAACTTTGATTTAAAAGTTGTTCTTCTGGGAAAATGATTTTTCATATGAACATGAAACTATATCCAAAAATCTTGGTTAAACTCAAAGTGAAAGTATGTTTTTCAAAATGGTCATCAAGATGTCATTCTTTCGACGGAAATGACTACCTCTTTAGTAATTGACATATAACTTAAATTTCCGACTATAAACCTATAATTTTTCTGTTTGGATTCTTAAATTAGAGTTCAATATAAAACCATAGCAATTTGGTTCACTCAAAACGGATTTAAAATGAAGAAGTTATGGGTAAAACAAGATTGGATATTTTTGATCTTTTTAGCTACGGGAAATGTTTAACAAATCTATACAAATCATATCCAACTAACTTATATTGTATTATACATGTATTCTAATATATTATGTAATCTTGGGATACCATAGACACGTATGCAAATTTTTTGACATATCATATCGACCCATGTATATATATTATTTGGAACAACCATAGACACTCTATATGCAGTAATGTTGGAGTTAGCTATACAGGGTTGAGGTTGATTCCAAAAATATATATACTTTGAGTTGTGATCTAGCCTGAGACCTATATACACTGGGTCGTGGATTGATTCAAGATAATATATATCGATTTATTTCTGTACATCTAACTGTGGACAACTAGTTGTAGGTTACTAACATGGACAGCTGACTTAATACACTCAAATCTTTAAAACATAATAAAAATGGTTGTAATTATATTTTGATCATACTTTGATATATATGTACATATTTGTATAGGTTCGTGAATCGATCCGTGACCAAGTCTTATTTCCGAGGAAGGAAATATCTGTGAAAGTGAGTTATAGTCCCACTTTTAAAAACTAATATTTTTAGGATGAGAATACATGCAGGTTTTATAAATGATTTACAAAATAGACATAAGTACGTGAAACTACATTCTATGGTTGAATTGTCAAAATTGAATATGCCCCTTTTTATTAAGTCTGGTAATCTAAGAATTAGGGAACAGACACCCTAATTGACATGAATTCTAAAGATAGATCTATTGGGCCTAACAAACCCCATCCAAAGTACCGGATGCTTTAGTACTTCAAAATTTATATCATATCCGAAGGGTGTTCCAGAATGATGGGGATATTCTTATATATGCATCTTTTTAATGTCGGTTACCAGGTGTTCACCATATGAATGATTTTTATCTCTATGTATGGGATGTGTATTGAAATATGAAATCTTGTGGTCTATTGTTACGATTTGATATATATAGGTTAAACCTATAACTCACCAACATTTTTGTTGACATTTAAAGCATGTTTATTCTCAGGTGAATATTAAGAGCTTCCGCTATTGCATACTAAAATAAGGACAAGATTTGGAGTCTATGTTTGTATGATATTGTGTAAAAACTGCATTCAAGAAACATATGTCTATGTAATATATTTCTATTGTAAACCATTATGTAATGGTCGTGTGTAAACAGTATATTTTAGATTATCATTATTTGATAATCTACGTAATGTTTTTTAAACCTTTATTGATAAAATAAAGGTTATGGTTGTTTTAAAAATGAATGCAGTCTTTGAAAAACTTCTCATATAGAGGTCAAAATCTCGCAACGAAATTAATTAATATGGAACGTTTATAATTAATATGAACGGGACATTTTAGTAACCGTAAATCAAATGAGTTTAATATCATATTAACTCATTAAATTCATGATTACATCTGAAGAAAATATATATGTATATATATATTTTTTTTCATAACGATTGTAATTAAAAATTCTTTTGTACAAACTGTTAATGATGAAAATATTTTAACGGGTAGGTAATACCGGAGGAATATTTAGATTTCACATTAATAAGTTACACTGTACATTCTTCGAATCTGATTCAACGGTCATTTACTATCCTACTTACATCCACAGATATACGTATCCTTTCACCGCAGAATAACCATTTCCATTTAATTTCATACTTGCATTTTGATCTATCAGAATCCAACAAGTGGCATAATGAAGAAAACGTTAGACAAAATAAAATTTGTTAGAAACAAACAAATTAACTATGAGAAATTTTGTTAAGAATCCACGCTAACTGTTCCTAGCTAACTGTTCCTAGCTAACTGTTAATTCCGTATTACCTTTTATTTATCGCAATTTATTTATCGCATTTTATTTATCACAATTTTAATTCTCGCAATTTTATTTATCGTCATTTAATTTATGTTATTTATTTTACGCACTTTAAATATCGGGACACGTATACAAGGTTTTGACATATCATATCGACGCATTTATATATATTATTTGGAATAACCATAGACACTCTATATGCAGTAATGAATGAGTTCTCTGTACAGGGTTGAGGTTGATTCTACAATAATATATTTAATTTGAGTTGTGATCGAGTCTGAGACATGTACACGGGTCACGATACGTATTAATTAATTGGAATATTATATATTAAACTATATATGAATGATTACACTGTTAACTGTGGACTATCAATTGTGGACTGCCGACATTGGATAATTAAAATGAATTAAAATATCGATTATAACATATGAAACTAAACAATTCTTCAAGTTTGCCACTTGATTTCATCTTAAACCTCATTCGTATCTTGACGATTCTAATCTGCGTTCAAACATTTCATAATTCTTGAAAACACCTCAATCGAGAGGATGAACCAACCACACTTCATCTACGGAAAAAAAGATGGATGCATATAATTATGCACCTAAAAACACTCGGAACCTGAGTAAACGTTTATCACATATCTGTGATAGATCCTTTGGCATTGTTATTACCGAAAATAACATTGCAATTCCTTTTCAAAATAGCCAGTTTTGTCACAGCTTCAGCAAGTCAACTTCGAATTTTCATCCGGATTGGTCTTATTATAACCTTGATATATTAGTTTGCCTTTCGTCATCATTACCGGGGAACCGTTTATATTCCACCACATTAGCAGTAAACTTACCAGCAACCTCGTTACTTCTTGACTTAAATCTCTATGATAAATCATTATATTTATTCATTGAAACCCTATCATATACTCATCCGCATCTTGTAACGAGAACTGACATACCAATTACCGAGAATCAGTAATCAGTACTTTGAAAACTCACAGCATATCTACATCAACAGTTATATGTATAACATTCATCTCTTAGAATTATGATCTTTCATTATGAAATTCTGAAAAGCACTCAGTCTACAAATCAATACTCTGAATGTTGAAAAAGCTGAATGAAGCAGCAAAAACTGTAGACATCCGTAAACGACCTCAACAGCCGAAAGTTGATGATAAAGAATTGTATGTTGGCAAAGCTCAGAAAAAGTTTGAAACTGAAAAAAAAACTAATTGAGCAAACTACGAAGGAGTCTCTGAACAAATCACAAGGACTAACTTGTACATTAAGAATCCTGATGATTCTGTTTCTGATGAAATCTTTAGCGAATACCTTACTCCTGAGTCTAAATTCTTGCGGACAAATTTTTTCATCAACCTTCGAACTTAGAAATTCCAAAATATCATCATAAATATCTTCGATATTTCTGAAGATATTTTCATAAATATTCTCGTCCGAAGTTATATACCTCTTCGTGCTATCTGTATTACATTATATCGGAAATTTCTGTAAAACTTAAGTATAAATTATGAATGTTTATGGAGTAGTGTTGGGAATTGAAGCATAGGTTGGTATAATATAATGACCCTTGGCCAACGTGATTATATTACAGTAAGTCATGCAGAGTTCTAATGGGACGTAATGATTCACATAACATAACGTCATCATGTGCCATGTTACATAACTCTTTCATTCTGCTTAACTTCTGAACATATCAAGAAAGTATATTCTTGATAGTTCTATTCTCAATGATTCAGGTAATTTGACAAATCAAATCGTGCGATTTCGTTCTTTCTTAATTAGAATATTAAGTTCATTAGAAACTCCATACTTACAAATTCTGGACCGTTACTCTCTTTACAAGAGATCGAGAAGAAAATAAAAAGGCAAAGAGCTCCAAAATATAAGAGAAAATATAAAGCCCGATAACAACACATAAATTACAAACCGTGTATATCAATGTTTATCGCAACATAAAGATACGGGAGAATTAAAAACACTATAACCCCAAGGGTGAAGTAGAAGAAAACAGATTCCTCTGGTGGAAGTTGGAAAAGGAGACTGATTGTTGTGATAGTAAGGATAAGGACAAGAATCAGAACTGGGTTAAAAATTTTTATAATCTTTAGAAGTATGGATTAAGGAAGAAAGTATAGAAATGGTGAGAATAATGGAACAGAAGAATTTAATTTATAATGGAAATATCAGACAGAGTAATCGAGGTAGATCACTATATTTAATTATAGAGATCTTAATCTCCTTATTCGCCGAAGAATCAAATCTCTTAGATTTTGAAGATTTTCTTTAAATCCCTTGAATTCCAGAATTTAATCGTGACTACGTCATAAGATATGGAAAATCTCCATTTCTTCATCTCGATCTTTTGTGATAGCTTCATTTATACGTTTCGATTAATCGAATCATTTTATTCATATTACTCAATGATGATAAAACTCCATTTATCAACTCTTATTCGTCATGAAAACATACCTATTGTCAGCCACGATGATCCCACTCAAATTTCGGGACGAAATTTCTTTAACGGGTAGGTACTGTGATGACCCGATAATTTTCGACTAAATTTAAACTTAATCTTTATATGAATTCGACACAATAAGCAAAGTCTGTTAGGTTGAGTCTAAAAAATTTTGAACTGTTTTTATTTAACCTTCGACTGTTCTCGACGATTCACGAACTACTATTTGTAAACAGATACATATATATTTAAATATATAAATATATATATACATTATTTTGAAATATAATTTGAAATATTATATGATTTAATTATTAGAATTTATTATGTAAAATAAAATAAAATATGATATTATAATAATTATTATTTAAAATATATCAATATATAATTGAAGCATATTAAATATATATGTGATTTCAAATTTAGTTAGTAAACGACTGTAACACTAATTTATCATTCGTTGGTTATTTAAACAAGTCTAAACACGAACTTATTTGATTTAAAAAAAATAAACGTTGATCCGAAAATAAGTTATATAAATAATAGCTTTATTAAAACATACATATATATATATATATATATATATATATATATATATATATATATATATATATATATATATATATATATATATATATATATATATATATATATATATATATATATATATTCAGAATCAGGCCTCACTATAAATCACCTTAATTTAAATTTTCTATTCTCATCTATCTCTTTATTAAATTGGATAAAGTCACTAAGTGGGCAAATTTGAGTGAATATTAACTGGGTATCGAATTTTCTCAGTTGTATTAGTTACACATCTAACTTCTAATTTTAGACTTATGTACAATCCATTCAAATTATTACCTGTACCTGTAATTCATATGCAATGGTTTGAGTGAATCTAAGACATATAGTGTTTAGGTAGAGAAAACCAGTATGAATAATTCACATATGTTTCTTACCTACTCCTAGTGGGATCCGCAAAACACGTTTAATGACTATAAGGAAAATTGTCATTTACTTTAGATTTGCATATCAACAAAGTAGGTATAAAGTTTGCAAAAATCAAAGTGATGACTAGATGTGTTTTAAATTATATGAGTGAATTATTATTATTATATTGTTATTATTATATATTAACACATACATGGATTTATGAATGATCATCTGATCACTTTTTAACATACATTGCTCGTTCTCAAACTCACTATCAAACCCCACTAAATCACCAATCAAATATACAATGGCAATACTAACTGTTTCTACTTCTAATTTTTTTTTCTATTGTTTTCTTTTCAAGAACATAACTATCATCATCATTACCTTTGGTCACCTCGTTGCGTGTTAACATCCTCACTACCAAGAAACACCATTCGATCATCATCCTCATCAACATTATATTACAAGAACCAAACCCACTTGCTACTACTCAACACCCAAACACCTTCGAAGACTATTGTTGTCGTTGGCTTGTTCTCGTTCAGACTGATACTGCAGTTCGATGAGCCAAAACAACCAAACATGTTCTGATGATACTACGGTTACTAGTTACTGTTCCTGTTCGGATTAAGCGCACGAAGAACCTACGTATATATATTACCTACTGTCCAGGTCCTTTTCTGTTTTGGCTAGCCCAGAACAACACCTTGAACTTACCATAGCCGATATTCCACAACTATCGAATCTCCACCATCACTACCATCAAAAATCGAAGGTTTGTTGCTTGCTAATGTTTCATGTTTCTATCTGAAAACAACCCCACGAACCCACCATTTATTTTACTTCTGTTTTCAATTACCACAATGCCTCCAATGGTTGTTTCTGTTCTGGGTTCTGTTTGAAACTAAGAACACATAACACCCAATATTACAGGAAAGCCGCCATTCTTATTTATTTATTATTGATTTCTCATCGCTGATTAGCTGTTACTGCAACTAGGAGTATTTGTTTCTATTATAAGAAAAGGATGAGCAAGGTGATGCATAATGACGGTTTGATTGTCAATAATGAAGAGATCACGATAGGTTTTTATGATGATAAGGAGGTAACAGTGAATAGATAATAAAAGATGATGATGATTATAATAAGGATAAAGCTTAATATGTCATGATGTTTACTTGATAACGGCACCTACCTTCTGTTACAAATTTTAAATGTATTCTGTGATGAGGAGTTGGGCTGTATATGCTACTTGGGCCGTAAATTAGGGACTACTAAAATGGACTTCTTTAAAGTAATTGTACTACTAGTGTTTGGTTTCTTATTGGGCCGTAATGAATGAGTTAAAAGATTTAGTTTAGGTATTATAATAGAAAGAAACAGATGGAACATTGGTTTGGGGGTGTCTGTGTTGAGCAAGAGGTCACGGGTTCGAGCCCCGGCTGTGGCGTATTTTTTTTTTTAGAGCTTGTTTCTTCAAAGGTTGTATTATTATTATTATTATTATTATTATTATTATTATTATTATTATTATTATTATTATTATTATTATTATTATTATTATTATTATTATTATTATTATTATTATTATTATTATGGTATAATATAAAAACTAGATATGTTGTTGAAAATTGAATTAGATATGCCAAATATTAAAAGTATAGCTATAAAAAGATGATTAAGATGAAAAATTAATATAGTATTATGATTATGAAAATTAAGATTAATCTATGTGTTCATTAGAAATTTTAGAATTTTAATGTAATGAAAATGATGATATTATGACTTTAGATATAAATTTCAAATTGATAATCATATGTAATATTAATAATATTATTAAAATTATCATTTTTATTATTATTAAAATCCTTAATATTATTATTACCATTATTATTATTGGTATTATCATTTTATGAATATTAATATTATTTCTATGAAAATTACTATCATTATTAATTTTAAGAATATTATAATTATTATTATTATTATTATTATCATCATTATTATTAACATTAAAATTATTATTTTTAACATTATTTATCTAATGTATACATAAAATAAATATAGTTAAATTATTAATGAAACATATAATTTACTAAAGTAACTATTAATAATAATATAAATAAATTGTTCGATTACGATTATGTGTATTAATATATATATACCTGATATAGGTTCGTGAATTCGAGGCCAACCCTGCATTGTTCAATATCGTCATATGTATTTTTACTACAAAAATACAAAATAGTGAGTTTCATTACTCCCTTTTTATATATATTTTTTGGACTGAGAATACATGCGCTGCTTTTATAAATGTTTTACGAAATAGACACAAGTGATCAAAAACTACATTATATGGTTGGAGTATTAAACCGAATATCACCCTTCAAGTCTGGTAACCTAAGAATTTAGGGAAATGGCCCCTGATTGACGTGAATCCTAAAGATAGATCTATGGACCTTGACAAGTCCCATTTCAGGGTACGAATGCTTTAGTACTTCGAGATTATTATTATACAGACGAGAGGTTCTGTTTGGGGATATTCTGTGCATTAAGTTAACGTCGGTTACCAGGTGTTCAATCCATATGAATGATATTTTTGTCTCTATGCATGGGACGCTTATTTATGAGAACTGGAAATGAAAACCTTGTGGTCTATTAAAATGATGGAAATGATTATTTATGTTAAACTAATGAACTCACCAACCTTTTAGTTGACACTTTAAAGCATGTTTATTCTCAGGTATGAAAGAAATCTTCCGTTGTGCATTAGCTCATTTTAAGGATATTATTTGGAGTCATTCATGGCATATTTCGAAAAACGTTGCATTCGAGTCGTTGAGTTCATCAAGATTATTATTAAGTCAAATATAGTTGGATGTATTATGAAATAGTATGCATAATGTCAACTTTCGAATGCAATGTTTGTAATATGTATCATATAGAGGTCAAGTACCTCGCAATGAAATCAACTATTGTGAATCATTTATAATCGATATGGACTTCGTCCAGATGGATTAGGACGGGTCTTCACAATATCTATTCTGTTAATTATGGTAATAAGTTTAATTTTAATCATACTAATAATCATAGTAACAATAATAATGATATTATTACTAATACTTTTGTTGTTAATATCCATAATAATACTAACAATTTGTAATATGATATAAATAATAATATTTATAATAATACATATGTTACTAACAATAATAATAAAATTTATTATTTTCATAATAATAATAATCATAATCATGATAATGATACTTAATCTAATAGTAACAAAATGGTAAAAATCATGTTTTTAATGATGTTAATAATATTAATATTAATTTTAATAATAACTAATAATCTTGACTTAATAATAATCTTGATAAACTCAACGACTCGAATGCAACGTCTTTTGAAATATGTCATGAATGACTCCAAGTAATATCCTTAAAATGAGCAAATGCACAGCGGAAGATTTCTTTCATACCTGAGAATAAACATGCTTTAAAGTGTCAACCAAAAGGTTGGTTAGTTCATTAGTTTAACATAAATAATCATTTTCATCATTTTAATAGACCACAAGATTTTCATTTTCAGTTCTCATAAATATACGTCCCATGCATAGAGACAAAAATATCATTCATATGGATTGAACACCTGGTAACCGACATTAACAAGATGCATATAAGAATATCCCTATCATTTCGGGAAATCCTTCGAACATGATATAAACAACATCGAAGTACTAAAGCATCCGGTACTTTGGATGGGGTTCGTTAGGCCCAATAGATCTATCTTTAGGATTCGCATCAATTAGTAGATCGGTTTACTAATTCTTAGGTTACCAAGCAAAAAGGGGCATATTCGGCTTCGATCATTCAACCATATAATGTAGTTTTGATTACTTGTGTCTATTTCGTAAAACATTTATAAAAATTGCGCACGTATTCTCAGCCCAAAAATATAAAGGGTAAAAAGGCAAATGAAACTCACCTAATATATTTTGTAGTAAAAATACATATGACTATATCTGTGATGACCCGGGAATTTCCGAACAAATTTAAACTTAATCTTTATATGATTTCGACACGATAAGCAAAGTCTGTAATGATGAGTCTCCAAATTTTTTGAATTTGTTTATATAGATTCATTTGACCTTTGACCATTCCGAGGATTCACGAACCTTTAATTGTAAATAGATATGTATATATTTAAAAATAAATATATATTCTGAAAAATGATTTATGATGTAATTTGTAGAAACTAATTATGTAAAATAAAATGAAATAAAATAAAATAAAAATATGATATTATTATAATTATTATTTACAACATATCTATATATATAAATAAAGTATGAGAATATATATTTTGTGATTTCGAATCTATGTAGTAAACGACAGTAACGCTCAATCGCCATTTGATAGGTATTACACAAGTTAAGTCCAAACTTATATGATTTTAAAATAAACGGTAATACGAAAATGAGTTATATAAGTTATAGGTTTATTAAAAGTATATTTAGGATCTAAATATTTAATTTTAACACTTTTTATATTTTACCCAATTATGAGAGGGACAGTTGATGTAATTTTAATTATTAAATTAATAACTGAATTTTATACCATAATGACCTAAATAAATAAAGATACTTAAATTAAAATTTTGGGATTTTTCCGAAGACTTTTATCCGCCCCTAATTTCAAATAGTGGATGATACTCAGTCCGTAAATGCTACAGTAGAAGGCGGCTATACTGTGCTCTATAAGTGGCACGTTTGAATTAAAATGTTATTATTATATTATATAATAATTATAATAATTATTATTAATTATTAATATATTATATAACATTCTGAAAATATATGGATACATATAGGTTTGTAGATTAGAAAGAAACCAGTTAACCTTTGAATAATACTTCACTTCTTCAACCACCGCCACCTGCTACCACCGACCCTCCTACAGCCGACACCATCACCATCACCGGAAACCACCACTTAAACATCAAACAATCGTCACCTTCGTTCTCTTCTTCATGAACGTGTAACCAAACTCAAACAACTTCCATTTCTTGAAGCTGTTTCGAGACCGAGAGGCACCACCACCTTAAACCATCACATTGGTCACCTCCACCTCTGTAAATTGCCACCACCGTAACCATCTCACCACAAACCATCGCCAACCTCCACCACAAACCACACAAACCAACACACACTCTCTCTACTCTCTCTCTCTTTTTCTTCTTCTTCGTAAAATGACCAAAACACCAAAACAATTACTGCTACACATATATTTCTGTTTCTATCATAAAATGATCGCGTTTAACCATCATCAAACCACCATTTCAGCTATTGTTGCTACTACGCTATACTTGTGATATTTTTTTTTTGCCGGAACCCTCAAAACCCGTCACCACCACAGTCACGTCCACACTGCCACCACCACCATCTTATTCGCTGACATATTTAAACGAAGGAGCTGAAGAAGGGATGAGTTTATGAAGAGGGAAGATATCGGGTGTGATAGTGATGTTTAGAAGAAGAAGAAACAAATTAAATATATATGTTATATTTTATTTCGGAGTGTTTAAAACAGATATGATAGGGTAGAGGGATGGTTGGGTGATTTGTTTGTTGAACTGAGAGGTCCTGGGTTCAATTCCAGGCTACTGCAAACAAAACTATTTTTCTAAAAGAAGCTGTCTTGGGCCATGATATTATAAGAGTGTGACTATGAACTTGTTTGAATGATGGGCCGTAAATTTACTTGTTACTTGGGCCGTTATGTTCGATCTTCAAGTTAGGCCAAAACCCAATTGTATTTGATTGATGAGGGTAATGTTTATTCTAGTCGATTGAATTGTTGAGTAAAAGAAGAAAAAGGAAAACTGTTACGTATAGTTTAAGTAAATATGAAACTGGGTTTAAATCAGATTACATGCAACAGCTCAATGGTATGGGGCGTTGGTGAGTAAGCGAGAGGTTGGGAGTTCGAGTCTGGGCATGGGTTGTTTTTTTTTGGAATTCATTCCCATGAGGTAGTCTTTATTATTATTATTATTATTATTATTATTATTATTATTATTATTATTATTATTATTATTATTATTATTATTATTATTATTATTATTATTTATCATTTATTATTAGGAATTGTTATTATTAAGACTATTATTATTGTTATTATTGGTATTATAATTATTATTAGTAATATTATCATAATTATAAGTATAGGTATTATAACCATTATTATTATCATTAGTCTTATAAGAAGTATTAATATAGTTATTATTATTTTTATATTATTACTATTATTATTAGGATTATTATTATTATTATTATTATTATTATTATTATTATTATTATTATTATTATTATTATTATAAATGTCATTATTATTAACATATTATTATTATCATTTTTATTACTATTACAAATAAAATGACTTGTATTATTATCAAAAATTAATATTGTTATTAGTAAATCTAATTATTAATATAACTAAATGAATAGATATTAATCATTTTAAAATATATATACAAAATAAATATATATAATATATAATTTAAGATATAATATAAGTATATGTTTTTAAATGGAATTTAATATAAATCCTATATAACTACAAATATATATAAATAATATATATTAATAAATAAAATTATGTGATTCCCATTATATGTTTTAATATATATACAAACGATATAGGTTCGTGAATCCGATGCCAACCCTGCATTGTTCAGTTGTTCAATATCGTCATATGTATTTTTACTACAAAATACATTAGGTGAGTTTCATTTACTCCCTTTTACTCTTTACGTTTTTGCGCTGAGAATACATGCAAATGCTTTATTAACTGTTTTACAATATTTATATTCGTGAGTTTCATTTGCTCCCTTTTACTCTTTACGTTTTTGGGCTAAGAATACATGCAAATGCTTTATTAACTATTTTACAATATTAATATGCATGAGTTTCATTTGCTCCCTTTTACTCTTTACATTTTTGGGCTGAGAATACATGCAAATGCTTTATTAACTATTTTACAAAATTTATATGTGTGAGTTTCATTATTCCCCTTTTAAATGCTTTTGCAAATATATATTTTTGGGACTGAGAATACATGCGGTGCTTTTATAAATGTTTTACGAAATAGACACAAGTAATCGAAACTACATTCTATGGTTGAATTATCGAAATCGAATATGCCCCTTTTTATTAAGTCTGGTAATCTAAGAATTAGGGAACAGACACCCTAATTGAGGCGAACTCTAAAGATAGATCTATCGGGCCCAACAAGCCCCATCCAAAGTACCAGATGCTTTAGTACTTCAAAATTTATATCATGTCCGAAGGAGGATCCCGGAATGATGGGGATATTCTTAAATGCATATTGTAAATGTCGGTTACCAGGTGTTCAATCCATATGAATGATATTTTGTCTCTATGCATGGGACGTATGTTTATGAGAAATGGAAATATGAAATCTTGTGGTCTATTAGAATTATGAAATGATTATTTATGTTAAAGTAATGAACTCACCAACCTTTTGGTTGACACTTGAAAGCATGTTTATTCTCAGGTATGAAAGAAATCTTCCGCTGTGCATTTGCTCATTTTAAAGATATTACTTGGAGTCATTCATGACATATTTCAAAAGACGTTGCATTCAAGTCGTCGAGTTCATCAAGATTATTATTAAGTTAATTATAGTTAGATATATTATGAAATGGTATGCATGCCGTCAACTTTCAATGTAATGAAAGATTATCTTTTCAAAAACGAATGCAATGTTTGTAAAATGTATCATATAGAGGTCAAGTACCTCGCGATGTAATCAACTGTTGTGAATCGTTTATAATCGATATGGACTTCGTCTGAATGTATTAGGACGGGTCTCTACAGTTGGTATCAGAGCGGTGGACTTAGCGAACCAGGTCTGCATTAGTGTGTATAACTGATAAGTCGTTAAGATGCATTAGTGAGTCTGGACTTCGACCGTGTCTGCATGTCAAAAGTTTTGCTTATCATTAGGGTCAAAAATTATTTGCTTATCATCCTTCAAGTCTAGACACGTCTTACTGCCTCTAATCCATAGACAGTGTATAGATAAATTCATATCTTAGCGTATCTGTTATTGTTACCTTTGTCTCACAGATTCCGTAGATTCTTTCGTAACTTATGGGATTTTAGTATTATATATGCATATGTAAATTATGTATTACAGGGTACTAATCTATATCCTATAATCTATTTCTTATCAAAAATCCTTCATCTGATCGTACGAGATGAATCCTTCAACTAGTTCGAGTCCCTCGGATTTCGACAGCTATTCCGATAATTATTCCGACAGCTATTCCGATATAGATGTTCACCTAAGCTCCGAAAACAGCGTCGTCAGAATGAATCAAACAATCAGCCATCCCCAATTCATCTGATGCATTCGTAGTTGACTTAATCCATGGAGACGTGAAGAAGGCGATCCTTTCCATCAACCAAATTCACCTCTTGGTGAAGAACCTGAAGCACTTACAGGCGAAACTGTCCGAAACACCATTTTCACACTCATTTCCAGGATACCACGGAATGATATTATGATAGCAAAAATTCTAAAACTTTATTCATTCACTCGTTCCTATCGACAATCATTCTGGAGTAATAATTCAACGAGCTTCGAGCCCAAGTTGTAGCCTTGGAAAATATGGTGCAAAACGTACCAGCTCCAGCAACATCACCGGCACCAGTAGTACCATCAATAACAGCATCAGTACCATCAACAATCCATGCCTCAATATCACCATCTGTACTTCAAGTATGATCTTCGTTCTACGTATCGTTCTACCTCATTTATCTTCGTTCGACATGGCGAATATGTAACCTCTAAAGTTTTAGAGATTATTTATTCTAGTTCCAACCGAAAAATAAATGAGTTTAATATTATGTTAACTCATTAAATCCATGATTACATCTGAAGAAAATATATATGTATATATGTTTTCATAAAGATTGTTATTAAAAATTCTTTTGTACAAACCGTTAATGGTGAAAATATTTTAACGGGTAGGTAATACCCGAGGAAATATTTAGCCTTCATATTAACATGTTATACTGTACAATCTTCCAACCTGATTCAACAGTCATTTACTATCTTATTTACATCCACAGAGATACGAATCCGTTCACCACAGAATAACTATTTTTATTCAATTTCATATTTGGATTTTGATTTATCATAATCCAACAAGTGGCATAATGAAGAAAACATTGGACAAAATAAAATTTGTTAGAAACAAACGAATTAACTAATTGAAATTTTGTTAAGATCCACGCTAACAAAATCCTAGCTAACTGTTCCTAGCTAACTGATTACATTTTATTTATCGCAGTTTATTTATCGCAATTTAATTATCGCAATTTATTTATCGTCTTTTAAATTGTGTTATTTACTTTACGCACTTTATTTATCGTCATTTAATTTCTGTTAATTATTTTACGCACTTTAAATATCGGGACATGTATACAAGGTTTTGACATATCATATCGACCCATCTATATATATTATTTGGAATAACCATAGACACTCTATATGCAGTAATGCGGGAGTTAGCTATACAGGGTTGAGGTTGATTCTATAATAATATATATAGTTTGAGTTGTGATCGATACTGAGACGTATACGGGTCACGACACGTATTAATTAATTCGAATATTATATATCTAACTATATATGAACTATTGGAACTATCAACTAAGGACTGCCATTATTGGACAATTAAAATGAATTAAAATATTGATTATAACATATGAAACTAAACAATTCTTCAAGTTTGCCACTTGATTTCATCTTAAACATCCTTGAAACTTGATTTCATCTTAAACCTCATTTGTATCTTGACGATTACAATCTGCGCTCAAACTTTTCATGATTCTTGAAAACACCTCAATAGGAAGATGAATCAACCGTACTTCATCTACGGAAGGAAAGATTTAGGCATATAGTTATGCACCTGAGAAACTCTCGGTAACTGAGTAAAAGTTTAACACGTAACAGCGTCAGATCCTTTGACATTTAGTAGCAAAAAAAAAAATAACTTTGCAATTCCTTTTCAAAGTAGTCAATTTTTTCACAGCTCCAGCAAGTCAACTTCGACTTTTCATTCGAAGTAGTCTTACTATAATCCTGATATATATACAATTACCCTTTTGATACCGGAGAATTTTTTTTATTCCACCACATTACCAGCAGACGTACCAGCAACCTCGTTGCTTCTTGGCTTAAATCATTCTGATAAATCATTATATTTATTCATTGAAACCCTATCATATACTCATCCGCATCTTGTAACGAGAACTGTCATACTAATTACCGAGAATCAGCAATTAGTACTTTGAAAACTCACAACCTATCTACATCAACAGTTATATGTATGACATTTATCTCTTAGAATTATGATCTTTCATTCTGAAATTCTGAAAAGTACTCAGTCTACAAATCAATACGCTGAATGTTGAAAAAGCTGTATGAAGCAGCGGAAACCGTAAATGACCTTAATCATCGGAAGTTGATGATAAAGAATAGTATGTTGGAAAAGCTCAGAAAAGTTGGAACAGAAAAACTGATTGAGCAAACTACGAAGGAGTCTCTGAACAAATCACAAGGACTAAACTTGTACATTAAGAATCCTGATAATTCTATTTCTGATGAAATCTTTAGAGAATATCTTGCCCCAAAGTCATGTTAAAATCTTGCGGAAAATCTTTCTTCATCAACCTTCGAACTTAGAAATTCCAAAATATCATCATCAATATCTTCGATATTTCTGAGGATATTTTCAAAAATATTCTCGTCCGAAATTATATACCTCTTCGTGCTTCCTGTGTGTCATTATATTGGAAACATTCAAGAGAAAATTTAGTACTGAAAAGTAGATATGCGAAACTATGAAGAAAGCCGTGGATAAATCAACAAGAATAAGTTTGACTTCAAAGAATACAAACGATTCAATGTCTGCTAAAAAGTCTTTGGTGAATATCATGCACCTTACTCTAAACTCTTGCAGACAATAGTTTCTATCATCCTCTGATCTTAAATATTTCGAGATATTACCGTATCTTTCATTATAAATATCCTCCATATTTCTGGAGATATTTTCATAACTATTCTTATCTGGAATCATTAATCTTTTCGTGCTAACAGTATTACATCATATAGAGACTGTTAGTTTCTATATTTTGTAAGCTTTCGAGCTTAAAATATGAATGTTATTGAAGTAATGTTGGGAATTGATGCATGAGTTAGTATAATATAATGACACTTGATCAACGTGATTATATTACAGTAAATCATGCTGAGTTTCTAATGGAACGTGATGATTCACAGATCATATCGTCATCACGTACCATGTTACATAACTCTTTCATTCAAATTAACTTCTGAGCATATCAAGAAAATATATTCTTGATAGTTCTATTCTCAGTAATTCTGGTATTGACAAATCAAATCGTGCTAATACGTTCTTTCTTGCTCAGAACATTAAGTTCATTCGGAACTCCATACCTACAAATTATGGACCAATACTTGCGAAAAGAAAACAAAAGAATGAAGCTCCGAAATAGAAACGGGAGTAAAAATCGCAGCAAATAGGAGAGAGCATTAACTGTGGATAACAATGATTATAGGAGACAGAAGCAGGGACATCGAAATATAAGAGAAAATATAAAGCTCAATAACAACACGGAGATTACAAATCGTGGATATCAATATGAATAGCAATATAAAGGAACGGTATAATTAAGAATAGTATCACACAAGGTAATAGTAGAAGTAAACATATTCTTCTGGTAGAAGATTGAAAAGAAGGATGACAGAAGTGATAATTAGAAAAATATCAAGGATTAGAACTAGATTAAGCATTTTCACAATATTTTTGGATGTATGAAATAAGAAAGAAAGTAGAGGAATGGCGAGAATAATGGAAATGAAAATCTTAATTTATAATGGAAATATCAGACAGAGTAATCGAGGAAGATCACCGTATTTAGTTATGGAGATCTTAATTTCCTTACTCGTCGAAGAATCAAATCTTTTAGATTTCGAAGATTTTCTTTAAATCCCTTGAATTCCGGAATTCAACTCTGACTCTGTCAAAAGTTAAGATAAATCTTTACTTTTCTATTTCACTCTTTGGTGATAGCCTCATTCGTACTCTTCGAATAATCGAATTATTTTATCTGTATTATTCAATAATGATAAAACTCTATTTATCAGCTCATATTCGTTAGGAAAACAAATTTATTGTTAGCCATGATGACCTCACTCAAATTTCGGGACGAAATTTCTTTAACGGGTAGGTACTGTGATGATCCGGGAATTTCCGACCAAATTTAAACTTAATCTTTATATGATTTCGACACGATAAGCAAAGTCTGTAATGATGAGTCTCCAAATTTTTTGAATTTGTTTATATAGATTCATTTGACCTTTGACCATTCCGAGGATTCACGAACCTTTTATTGTAAATAGATATGTATATATTTAAAAATAAATATATATTCTAAAAAACGATTTATGATGTAATTTGTAGAAACTAATTATGTAAAATAAAATGAAATAAAATAAAATAAAAATATGATATTATTATAATTATTATTTACAACATATCTATATATATAAATAAATTATGAGAATATATATTTTGTGATTTCGAATCTATGTAGTAAACGACAGTAACGCTCAATCGCCATTTGATAGGTATTACACAAGTTAAGTTCAAACTTATATGATTTTAAAATAAACGGTAATGCGAAAATGAGTTATATAAGTTATAGGTTTATTAAAAGTATATTTAGGATCTAAATATTTAATTTTAACACTTTTTATATTTTACCCAATTATGAGAGGGATAGTTGATGTAATTTTAATTATTAAATTAATAACTGAATTTTATACCATAATGACCTAAATAAATAAAGATACTTAAATTAAAATTTTGAGATTTTTCCGAAGACTTTTATCCGCCCCTAATTTCAAATAGTGGACGATACTCAGTCAGTAAATGCTACAGTAGAAGGCAGCTATACTGTGCTCTATAAGTGGCACGTTTGAATTAAAATGTTATTATTATATTATATAATAATTATAATAATTATTATTAATTATTAATATATTATATAACATTCTGAAAATATATGGATACATATAGGTTTGTAGATTAGAAAGAAACCAGTTAACCTTTGAATAATACTTCACTTCTTCAAACACCGCCACCTGCTACCACCGACCCTCCTACAGCCGTCACCATCACCATCACCGGAAACCACCACTTAAACATCAAACAATCGTCACCTTCGTTCTCTTCTTCACGAACGTGAAACCAAACGCAAACAACTTCCATTTCTTGCTGCTGTTTCGAGACCGAGAGGCACCACCACCTTAAACCATCACATTCGTCACCCCCACCTCCGTAAATTGCCACCACCGTGACCATCTCACCAAAAACCATCGCCAACCTCCACCACAAACCACACAAACCAACACACTCTCTCTCTACTCTATCTCTTCTTCTTCTTCTTCTTCGTAAAATGACCAAAACACCAAAACAATTACTGCTACACATATATTTCTGTTTCTGTCGTAAAAGGATCGCGTTTAACCATCATCAAACCACCATTTCTACTATTGTTGCTACTACGCTTTACTTGTGATATTTTTTTTTGCTGGAACCCTCAAAACCCGTCACCACCACAGTCACATCCACACTGCCACCACCACCATCTTATTCGCTGACATATTTAAACGAAGGACCTGAAGAAGGGATGAGTTTATGAAGAGGGAAGATATCGGGTGTGATAGTGATGTTTAGAAGAAGAAGAAACAAATTAAATATATATGTTATATTTTATTTCGGAGTGTTTAAAACAGATATGATAGGGTAGAGGGATGGCTGGGTGATTTATTTGTTGAACTGAGAGGTCCTGGGTTCAATTCCAGGCTACTGCAAACAAAACTTTTTTTCTAAAAGAAGCTGTCTTGGGCCATGATATTATAAGAGTGTGACTATGAACTTGTTTGAATGATGGGCCGTAAAATTACTTGTTACTTGGGCCGTTATGTTCGATCTTCAAGTTGGGCCAAAACCCAATTGTATTTGATTGATGAGGGTAATGTTTATTCTAGTCGATTGAATTGTTGAGTAAAAGAAAAAAAAGGAAAACTGTTACGTATAGTTTAAGTAAATATGAAACTGGGTTTAAATCAGATTACAGGCAAAAGCTCAATGGTATGGGGCGTTGGTGAGTAAGCGAGAGGTTGGGAGTTCGAGTCTGGGCATGGGTTATTTTTTTTTTGAATTCATTCCCATGAGGTAGTCTTTATTATTATTATTATTATTATTATTATTATTATTATTATTATTATTATTATTATTATTATTATTATTATTATTATTATTATTATTATTACTATCATTATTATTATTATTATTATTATTATTATTATTATTATTATTATTATTATTATTATTATTATTATTATTATTATTATTATTATTATTATTATTATTTATCATTTATTATTAGGAATTGTTATTATTAAGACTATTGTTATTGTTATTATTGGTATTATAATTATTATTAGTAATATTATCATAATTATAAGTATAGGTATTATAACCATTATTATTATCATTAGTCTTATATGTAGTATTAATATAGTTATTATTATTTTTATATTATTACTATTATTATTAGGATTATTATTATTATTATTATTATAAATATCATTATTATTAACATATTATTAATATCATTTTTATTACTATTACAAATAAAATGACTTGTATTATTATCAAAAATTAATATTGTTATTAGTAAATCTAATTATTAATATAACTAAATGAATAGATATTAATCATTTTAAAATATATATACAAAATAAATATATATAATATATAATTTAAGATATAATATAAGTATATGTTTTTAAATGGAATTTAATATAAATCCTATATAACTACAAATATATATAAATAATATATATTAATAAATAAAATTATGTGATTCCCATTATATGTTTTAATATATATACAAACGATATAGGTTCGTGAATCCGAGGCCAACCCTGCATTGTTCAGTTGTTCAATATCGTCATATGTATTTTTACTACAAAATACATTAGGTGAGTTTCATTTGCTCCCTTTTACTCTTTACGTTTTTGGGCTGAGAATACATGCAAATGCTTTATTAACTGTTTTACAATATTTATATGCGTGAGTTTCATTTGCTCCCTTTTACTCTTTACGTTTTTGGGCTGAGAATACATGCAAATGCTTTATTAACTGTTTTACAATATTTATATGCGTGAGTTTCATTTGCTCCCTTTTACTTTTTACATTTTTGGGCTGAGAATACATGCAAATGCTTTATTAACTGTTTTACAATATTTATATGTGTGAGTCTCATTATTCTCTTTTTAAATGCTTTTGCAAATATATATTTTTGGGACTGAGAATACATACGCTAATTTTATAAATGTTTTACGAAATAGACACAAGTAATCGAAACTACATTCTATGGTTGAATTATCGAAATCGAATATGCCCCTTTTTATTAAGTCTGGTAATCTAAGAATTAGGGAACAGACACCCTAATTGACACGAACTCTAAAGATAGATCTATCGGGCCCAACAAGCCCCATTCAAAGTACTGTATGCTTTAGTACTTCGAAATTTATATCATGTCCGAAGGAGGATCCCGGAATGATGGCGATATTCTTAAATGCATATTGTGAATGTCGGTTACCAGGTGTTCAATCTATATGAATGATATTTTGTCTCTATGCATGGGACGTATGTTTATGAGAAATGGAAATATAAAATCTTGTGGTCTATTAGAATTATGAAATGATTATTTATGTTAAACTAATGAACTCACCAACCTTTTGGTTGACACTTGAAAGCATGTTTATTCTCAGGTATGAAAGAAATCTTCCGCTGTGCATTTGCTCATTTTAAAGATATTACTTGGAGTCATTTATGACATATTTCAAAAGATGTTGCATTCGAGTCGTCGAGTTCATCAAGATTATTATTAAGTTAATTATAGTTAGATATATTATGAAATGGTATGCATGCCGTCAACTTTCAATGTAATGAAAGATTGTCTTTTCAAAAACGAATGCAATGTTTGTAAAATGTATCATATAGAGGTCAAGTACCTCGCGATGTAATCAACTTTTGTGAATCATTTATAATCGATATGGACTTCGTCCGAATGGATTAGGACGGGTCTCTACAATATTGAACAATGCAGGGTTGGCCTCGGATTCACGAACATATATCATTGGTATGTATATATATTAAAATGTATAATCGTAGTCGAACAATTTATTATATCTTAATTTATATATTATATATTTAATTTGTGTTTATATTTAAAAATAGTTATTATTTATATAGTTTTATTAATATATCCATACTTTTTTAATGTTATAATTAAAAATCAATAGTTTGTTAGTTGTAAATATTTATATAAATAATGTTAGTAAGTTTGATATGTATATATATATATATATATATATATATATATATATATATATATATATATATATATATATATATATATATATATAGTTATGTGAAATTTTAATATAATTATATTATGCATAATAGGTATATTTTACGTACAAAATATTTATCTGTTTTAAAAAAAAATAGTTTTTGGTAAAATGAATAATTTAATAATAATGATCATTGAAATATTAACTTTTGATAATGATACTTAATTCTTAATAATAATAATAATAATTATTATAAAGATATCTATTCTGTTAATTATGGTAATAAGTTTAATTTTAATCATACTAATGATCATATTAACAATAATAATGATATTATTACTAATACTTTTGTTGTTAATATCCATAATAATAGTAATAATTTGTAATATGATATTAATAATAATATTTATAATAATACATATGTTACTAACAATAATAATAAACTTTATTATTTTCATAATAATAATAATCATAATCATGATAATGATACTTAATCTAATAGTAACAAAATGGTAAAAATCATGTTTTTAATGATGTTAATAATATTAATATTAATTTTAATTTTAATTATAATCATAATAATAATAATGAAATAATAATGAATGATACTTAATTCTTATTTTAGCATTAATAATAATAAGTATATTACTTGTAATAATAACTAATAATAACAATACTAGTAAGAATAATAATAATATTTAGTAGTAATAATCATACTAATAATAATAAGTGTTAATTAGTAATATTAATAATTATAATACTACTAATAATGATAATAATCAAATTATTGATAATACAATTCATAACAATTATTATAACAATAATAATAACAATAATAATAATAATAATAATAATAATAATAATAATAATAATAATAATAATAATAATAATAATAATAATAATAATAATAATAATAATAATAATAATAATAAAGATTTTTGAAAATTAAAAACTACCTCAAAAGCCCTCTTTTAAAAAAATTGTCCCGAATCGAGCTCGAACTCGCGACCTCTCGTATACCCGTCAACACCCTAAACCATGTAACCATTTTTGTTTTTCCTAATTAATATCCCACCTATATTTATTTACTCAGTACCTTCCTGCTTCCCCTTTCTTCTCCAATTCAGAATCAATTTACCAGAGAATAAACCAAATTCATTACAGCTAATTCAGTTTGGTCTACATTTTTAGAATTGAAACATAAACGTTCATGAGGTACTTGGATTTGATAACAGAAAGAAAGAAAAGAAAAGAAAACTGCAGCAGACACTTTATAAACACGAAGAACATAATTTTTGATTTTGAAATTGGGATTGTTTTAAACCACGACTTTAACATGTGATAAGTTTAAAATCGTTACTGGAAACTTTCTCCACTATCAAATTAACTTAAAACAATAAAAGATTAAAAGAACTCTCGCTGTGACAGAGATATATACGCGATATAAACCCAAACCCAAATTCGACATTTAAATGTGTTTTAGCTAAAGGTTATAACATGAAAAAGGTTGTAAATCGTTTATGTAAACTATATGATTCTTTAATTTAACCTAAATCATAACATAAACTTTGAATTTTGTTCAAGAACAATGTTTGACTTTTCGAAACCAAAACTTTGACTCGCGAATTTGATTTCGTTTTTAAAAATTGATCTTTGAAAGTTTGCAGATAGTTTAAGTACAAGATTCCCAATACTTCCGCAATTTTAGATTTTTAAGATTGATACAAATTCGAGTTTTGGCTGAAAGGAATTTAAGAACAGGGGACGGCTTCATCTTCTTAATATTTTAGTTTGATTTTTGGCTAAAATAGGTTTAGGTAATTTTAGTTGGTAATGTAGGTCGACAGTTATCACTTAACTCTGGATTTGATAAATTTTATGGCAATTATCATTCCACCAGAAGAATCATATTAAGAGGCAAAATACAAAAAAAAAAAAATTATTTAAAGAAGAAAACAACTTGTAACAACATTTCGGATTCATTCTGTGAATTAAAGATCATGATTTGTACTATAGATTTAATTACCTACAGATTGATGTTGATAGGAAACTGGTTCAATCCCTTCTTGATTATTATTGGTAATTAATATATATAAGTAATTGAAATCCTTTTAATGTTACTAATAATAAATAATATTATTATTACTAATCTAAATAAAATAAATAAATTCTGTTAATAAAGATAATAATAGAATTAATAATAGTTATATTAATAATAATACCAATATAATATATTAAGAAGTATACTAAAAATAATGATAAAAAATATTATTAATAATAATCATAACACTATCCTAATTATAATAATATTTATATTATTACTGATAATAATATTAGTAATAGTAATAATAATGTAACAATTTATATATATTCGTTTCATATCTTATATGTCACATATTTTAAATAATAGTACGAATAATACTTACATAGATGTAAATATTGAAAGTAATAATAATGTTTCTATAACAATTATAATTTAACTTATAATTAACCTTATTATATTAGATATTAATATTACCTAGTATTAATTATATGATATATATATATATAATATCATACATTTGAATATTCAATAATTAAACATTATAATATAGAATTCATATTTTAGTAACAACTTAATAATTTTTATGTATTACATTACATATTCAATTAAATTCAAGTGATTAAATTGTATTTTAGTATCTCAAATTATTATAAATATACAATTATTTATAGTTACCTATATATATATATATATATATATATATATATATATATATATATATATATATATATATATATATATATATATATATATACACATATTTATTTACAAAAATTGTCTGTGAATCGTTTGAAGTGGTCGAATGGTAATTGAATACATGAACTTAGTTTCAAAGTTTTATAAACTCAACATTATAGACTTTGCTTATCGTGTCGAATTCATATTCAGATTAAGTTTAAATTTGGTCGGAAATTTCCGGGTCGTCACAATGAGTAGAGATTTTTGTGCTAAATTAAGTTGTCCATTGACGATTTTGGATAATAAATTTTTACTCGAATTAGCAAACGGTAATTTAATTACAGCAGATAAAATATGTCAGAAACTAGTTGGTGAAGCGTTCAAGATTAATTTGATACCAGTAGAGTTAGGTAGTTTTGATGTGATAATTGGCATGGACTGGTTGAAAGAAGTGAAAGCAGAGATCGTTTGTTACAAAAATGCGATGCGCATTATGTGCGAAAAGAGAAAACCCTTAGTGGTTTACGGAGAAAAGAGCAACGCGAAGCTAAATCTTATTAGTAATTTTAAGGCACAAAAGCTAATAAGAAAAGGTTGCTATGCCGTTCTAGCACACGTCGAGAAAGTAAATTCCGAAGAAAATAACATCAATAATGTTCCCGTCTCAAAAGAATTTCCCGATGTATTTCCAAAAGAATTATCGGGACTACCTCCACACCGATCCGTTGAATTTCAAATAGACCTTGAACCAGGAGCTGCACCAATAGCTCGTGCTCCATACAGACTTGCACCCAGCGAAATGAAGGAATTATAAAGTCAATTACAAGAACTTTTGGAACGTGGTTTCATTCGACCAAGCGCATCACCATGGGGAGCTCCTGTTTTGTTTGTCAAAAAGAAGGATGGTACATTCAGGTAGTGTATCGACTACCGAGAGTTGAACAAACTTACCATCAAGAACCGTCATCCACTACTGAGAATCGACGACTTATTTGATCAACTGCAAGGTTCGTCAGTTTATTCGAAGATTGATTTACGTTCCAGGTATCATCAAATGCGGGTGAAGGAGGATGATATTCCGAAGACTGCTTTTAGAACGCGTTACGGTCATTACGAGTTTATGGTTATGCCGTTTGGTTTGACTAACGCACCAGCTGTGTTCAGGGACCTCATGAAGCGAGTGTGTGGACCATATCTTAACATGTTTGTCATTGTTTTCATCGATGACATACTTATTTACTCAGAGAATGATCAAGAGCACGAAGAACAATTGAGAAAAGTACTAGAATTGTTGAGGAAGGAACAACTGTACGCAAAGTTTTCAAAGTGTGCATTTTGGTTGGAATAAGTTCAATTCCTCGGTCACGTAGTGAACAAAGAAGGTATTCAGGTTGATCCGGCAAAGATTGAAACCGTTGAAAACTGGAAAACCCCGAAAACTCCGAAGCATAGACGCCAATTTTTGGGATTGGCTGGTTACTACAGAAGATTCATCCAAGATTTTTCCAAAATAGCAAAACCCTTGACTTCATTAACGCATAAAGGGAAGAAATTTGAATGGAAGGATGAGCAAGAGAAAGTGTTTCAATTGTTGAAGAAAAAGCTAACTACGGCACCTATATTGTCCTTGCCTGAAGGGAATGATGATTTTATGATTTATTGTGACGCCTCAAAGCAAGGCATCGGTTGTGTATTAATGCAATGAACGAAGGTAATTGCTTATGCGTCTAGACAATTGAAGATTCACGAGCAAAATTATACAACTCACGATTTGGAGTTGGGCGCTATTGTTTTTGCATTAAAGACATGGAGGCACTACTTATATGGGGTTAAAAGTATTATATATACCGACCACAAAAGTCTTCAACATATATTTGATCAGAAACAACTGAACATGAGGCAGCGTAGGTGGATTGAGTTGTTGAATGATTACGATTTTGAGATTCGTTACCACCCGGGGAAGGCGAATGTAGTAGCCGACGCTTTGAGTAGAAAGGACAGAGAACCTATGCGGGTAAAAGCTATGAATATAATTATTCATACTACCCTTACTACTCGAATAAAAGAGGCACAAAATAGGGTTGTAAAAGAAGGAAATTTGAAGAATGAAATAACCAAGGGATCGGAGAAGCATCTTAATATTCGGGAAGATGGAATCCGGTATAGGACTGAAAGAATTTGGGTACCAAAGTTTGGAGATGCGAGGGAAATGGGACTTAGGGAAGCAAATAAAACCAGATATTCAATACATCCCGGAGCGGGGAAGATGTACCAATATCTCAAGAAATGTTTTTGGTGGCTGGGTATGAAATCCGATATTGCTAATACGTAGGAGAATGTTTGACGTATTCTAAGGTAAAAGCAGAACATAAGAAACCACCAGGTTTACTTCAACAACCTGAAATCCCGAAATGGAAATGGGAAAATATTACCATGGATTTCATTACTAAATTGCCAAGGACGGCAAGTGGTTATGATACGATTTGGGTAATAGTCGATCATCTTACCTAGTCAGCACACTTTCTACCAATTAGAGAAGATGATAAAATGGAGAAGTTGGCACGACTATACTTGAAAGTCGTCTCCAGACATAGAATACCAGTCTCTATTATTTCTGATAGGGATGGCAGATTTGTTTCAAGATTCTGGCAGACGTTGCAACAAGCATTGGGAAGTCGTCTAGACGTGAGTACTGCCTATCATTCACAAACTGATGGGTAGAGTGAAAGGACGATACAAATGCTTGAAGAAATGCTACGAGCATGTGTTATTGATTTTGGAAATGGTTGGGATCGACATCTACCGTTAGCAGAATTTTCCTACAACAACAGTTACCACTTGAGTATTGAGGCGGCACCGTTCGAGGAACTTTACGGTAGAAATTGCAGATCTCTGATTTTTTAGAGTGAGGTGGGGGATAGACAAATTACGGGTCGAGAAATTATCCAAGAAACTACCGAGAAAATCATTCAAATTCAACAACGATTGAAAACCGCCCAGAATCGACGAAAGAGCTACGCGGACATTAGAAGAAAAAATTTAGAATTTGAAATCGGTGACATGGTCATGCTTAAGGTATCACCTTGGAAAGGTGTTGTTTGTTTTGTAAAACGAGGAAAATTAAACCCGAGATACATTGGACCATTCAAGATTATTGATCTTGTCGGACCGGTAGCTTATCGACTTGAATTACTGCAAACAATTAGCTGGCGTACATAATACCTTCCACGTATCGAATCTAAAGAAATGCTTAGCTAAAGAAGATCTCGCGATACCTTTAGACGAAATTAAGATCAACGAAAAACTACAATTCGTTGAAGAACCCGTCGAAATAATGGATCGTGAGGTTAAAGGACTCAAGCAAAACAAAATATCAATCATTAAAGTTTGAGGGAATGCTCGTAGAGGACCCGAGTTTACCTGGTAGCATGAAGATCAGATGAAGCTGAAATACCCGCACCTATTTCCAGAAGATGCGTCAACAACTTCAACTGCTTAAAATTTCGGGACGTAATTTATTTAACGGGTAGGTACTGTAGTGACCCAAACTTTTCCATGATTATATATTAAATGAAAACTATATTTACATGATTAAATGTTTCCAACATGTTAAGCAATCAAACTTGTTAAAACTTGATTAATTGAAACGAGTTTTTATGTAGACAATTGATCACCTAATTTGACCGGCGATTCACGAACGTTAAAACTTGAAAAAACGACATGATGATATATATATGGATATATATATATATTTAACATAATATTATGATAAGTAAGTATCTCACAAAATATATTAACAAAGAGTTTTAATCATAAAATGAAACTACTAAATTAAAGAAACTCGAAACGATATATATAACGATTATCGTTATAACAACGTTTTAATTAAAATAAATACATATGTATTGTATTAAGATATTAACACACTATGTTTAACATGATAAAATGATAATTAAATATATCATTAAGTGTATTAACAATGAACTACACGAGTAAGATGAGACTACTAACTTAAGGATTTCGAAACTATATATATGTAACGATTATCGTTGTAATAGCATTTTAACATATATATATGATATTAAGATATATTAATACACTATTTTATCATGTTAACGTAATAATTTAACATCTCATTAAGTATAATAACAATGGATTAATTACATTTAACAAGATCGTTAAATTAAAGGTTTCGAAACAACACTTACATGTAACGACTAACGATAACCTAACGACTCAGTTAAAATGTATATACATGTAGTGTATTAAGATGTATTAATACACTTTTGAAGGACTTCAAGACATATATCAAAACACTCATACTTAACAAAAATGGTTACAAATCCTTTCTCATTCATTTTCATCAACAATTCATTCAGTATTCGTACTCGTATTATTCACAGTTTCTAGATGTATATACTATTGGTATATACACATCAATTATCATCCTTAGTAGCCCTAGATCATCCATCAAACATGTGGGAACCATTCTTTGTAATCTAGTATGAATTATTTAGCAAGATTACAAAATTATTATTAATCATTCATGAATTATTTACAAGAAAACAAACTTACACATTCTTTATATCTAACCCATTATCCACGACCAAAAACACCTACAAACACTTTAATTCTTCAATTTTCTTCATCTAATTGATCTCTCTCAAGTTCTATCTTCAAGTTCTAAGTGTTCTTTATAAATTCTACAAGTTGTAGTTTCATAAAATAACCTAGAATCAAGAAGTTGCAAGATTACTTCCAATCTTTTTAATCCAATCCAACAACGCATCAAAGATCAAGAACTTTCATCTAATATTAGTAAATTTTCATTCTTAATCAAGGTAATAATCATATCCAAGCTTTGGTTCAATTCCTATAAATATAACTAGCTTAAATCAAGTAGTAATCTTACTTGAACTTATTTTCGTGTCATGATTCTGCTTCAAGAACTTCCAAGCCATCAAAGACCCTTTGAAGCTCAAGTTATTTTCTCATCATTTCCAGTAGGTTTACCTACTATAATTAAGGTACTAATGATGTTCATAACATCATTCGATTCATATTTATATAACTATCTTATTCGAAGATTTAAACTTGTAATCACTAGAACCTAGTTTAGTTAATTCTAAACTTGTTCGCAAACAAAGTTACTAATTCTAACTTAACTTTTAAAATCTACTAAACACATGTTCTATGTCTAAATGATATGCTAACATAATGATTTAAAACCTGGTAACACGAAGAACACCGTAAAACCGGACATACGCCGTCATAGTAAAACCGAGGGCTGTTTTGGGTTGGATAATTAAAAACTATGATAAAATTTGATTTATAAGTTGTTCTTCTGGAAAAATAATATTTCATATGAACATGAAACTATATCCAAAAATCATGTTTAAACTCAAAGTTGAAGTATGTTTTTCAAAATGGTCATCAAGACGTCGTTCTTTCAACTGAAATGACTACCTCTTACAAAAATGACTTGTAACCTGTAACTCTGACTATAAACCATCACTTTTTCTGTTTAGTTTCACAAACTTAAGTTCAATACAAAACCAAAGCAATTTGATTCACTCAAAAGGGATTTAAAACGAAGAAATGATGGGTAAAACAAAATTGGTAAAAATTACTAGTTTTAGCTACGTAAATTTTATAACAAATCTATACTAACCATAACTTAACTAACTTATATTGTATTATACATGTATTCTAACATATAGTATGTAATCTTGATAGACCATAGACACGTATAAAATGTTTTGACATATCATATCGACGTAATCTATATATATTATTTGGAATAATCGTAAGTCACTCTATATGCGGTGATGCTCGAGTTAGCATATAAAGGGTCGAGGTTGATTCTAAATTAATATATATACTTTGAGTTGTGATCGAGTCTGAGACATGTATACACTAGGTCGTGGATTAATTCGAGATAATATTTTGATTTATTTATGTACTACTAACTGTGGACTACTAATCGTGGACTACTAACGTTGGACTGCTAAGTTAACAACTTAAATCATCAACGCATACTAAAGAAAATGTTATGAGTATATTTCGATCATACTTTGATATGTATGTATATATTTTTTATAGGTTCGTGAATTGACCCGTGGCCAAGACTTATTTTCCGACGAAGTGAAAATACATGAAAGTGAGTTATAGTCCCATTTTTTCTATCTAATATTTCGGGATGAGAATACATGCATTTTTGAAAGTATTTTACAAAATAGACACAAGTACTTGAACTAAATTCTATGATTGATTTATTATACCGCGTATCCCTTTTGTTTAGCTTGGTAACCTAAGAATTAGTGAACCAGTCCGCTAATTGACGCGAATCCTAAAGGTAGATCTATGGGCCTTGTCAAGCCCCAGTCAGAGAATTTGAACTGCTTTAGTACTTCGAGGTTTATATGTTTGGGGATATGCTAGATGCATTTTTTTAATGTCGGTTACCAGGTGATCATCATATGAATGAATTTTACAGCAGTGAGCAGACCTGCACTTTATTATGAAAAATAAAATCTTGTGGTCTGTTATTACAATTAGATATATATGTTAAACCTATAACTCACCAACATTTTTGTTGACGTTTTAAGCATATTTATTCTCAGGTGATTGTTAAGAGCTTCCGATGTTGCATACTAAATTAAGGACAAGATTTGGAGTCCATGTTTGTATGATATTGTTTAAAAATTGCATTCAAGAACTTATTTTGATGTAACATATTATTGTTGTAAACCAATATGTAATGGTCGTGTGTAAATGATATATTTTAGATTATCATTACTTGATAATCTACGTAATGCTTTTTAAACCTTTATCGATAAAATAAAGGTTATGGTTTAATTTAAAATCGAATGCAGTGTTTGAAAAACGTCTCATATATAGGTTAAAACCTCGCAAATAAATTAATTAATATGAAACGTTTATAATCGATATGAACGGGACATTTCATTGAAAAGGTCTTGAAAAGGTTCAAGATGGAGAACTCTAAGAAAAGTTTGGTACCTATTCAAAGAGGGACGCTTCTCAGTTCATCTCAGTGCCCTACCATGAAAGATGAACAAGAGAGAATGAAGAATATCCCGTACGCGTCTGCTATTGGGTCAATCATATATGCAATGATGTGTACTAGATCGGATGTGTCATGCGCTCTTAGCTTGACAAGTAGATACTAGAATAACCCTTGAAATAGTCATTAGATTGCCATTAAAAGTATATTGAAATACCTTAGGAGGACTAAGGATATGTTTCTTATATACGGGTCTGGTGAGGAGGAACTCGCTGTAAAAGGTTACGTGGACGTGAGTTTCCAAACTAATCGAGATGATTCTCGATCATAATCCGATTATGTCTTCATGTTAAATGGAGGTGCGGTCTCTTGGAAGAGTTCAAAATAGGATGTTGTTACATTATCCACTACAGAGTCAGAGTACATTGCCGCCTCATTGGCAGCTCAGGAAGCTGTATGGATGAAGAAATTCATCGACGACTTAGGAGTGGTCCCTTCCATTCAAGACCCTCTTGAGATCTTTTGTGACAACGAGGGTGCAATTGCTCAAATCAAGGAACCTCGTGCTCACCAAAAGACCTGTCACATTGAGCGGAGATTCAAATACATAAGGGATGAAGTTGAAAAGGGAAACACATGTATTCACAAAGTTCACATAGATCTTAATATAGCAGATCCACTCACGAAGCTCTTACATGGAGCAAAACAAGAAGGACATGTTTGTGCATTAGGGTTTCGATATTCTAGTGATTGGTTGTGATCTGTTTTATGTATTGTAATGGAACGAAGTTGTTTAAACTCATTAATATAATTATGGTGTTAATTTATTAATTTTGAGTCAAGTTCTTATTTTGCATATTTTATCCATGAATAAGCTATTATTCGAAATTCCGTAGTCGATCACATTTGTGGAAAAAAGTGTGAGGTCTAGACTATTATGTACTTGGATTGGTATACATTCACAGGCTAAATGTGGGGCAAGGTTGCTACCAAGGTTCATATATATGTGTGGGATACAAGTATCGGAAGACCCGCTCTCAAGATTTACTGAATGGAGCCTTTATAGTTGATCACATGTAATCTTAAGTAAAGGTGAATATCATTGTATCCTCTAACATGAGATACATATTGGGTTCGGATATTCACCAAGTATTGTGCCTTGATTCTTTCCTTCACTATTCTGAATTATGGTAGTTCGTAAGGAAGAGCTCAAGTATAATACAAATTATATATCTAGGACGTATGTAGTCAAGATGGAATTTGTCCTTCTTATTCGTTGAGAGTTAGATGTCTAAGGTCTGATAAAGTTAAATCTATAAGAGAGTGATCACTCCGTGTCTCTTGGATTTAACATGACATCTAGGACGAAAGGATATAATGAAAGATTCACCTATTCAAATTTGAGTTGGGAACTCGAAAGGGATGATGTTATTGAATGGCACAAAGTCATAACATATTAGGGGTGATGTTAGGCGGTATCCATCACTTGCATTAATTTTTTATGTTTCTCGTGCAAGTGGGAGATTGAAGGTATTTCGTATGCCCGAGAGACATATTAAATTAATGTGGCTAATATGTTTTGATCCAAGTCGGGTCATACCCAATAACAAGCTTACCGACACCTTATTCGTATTTGATCTTAGCGATTGGATCGTTGATTAAAATACGCAACACTTGGATTTTAGAAATATGGATTTCTAAAATAATATCACTTGATATGTATATAAATTATGGAATAATTTATATGATAAGAATTTAATTATTTATAGGTTAAATAATTAATTAAGTTATGTTACATTTTTTAAAAATGGTTTTATAAATAAAATGTACATAACAATAATATGGAAGTGTATAAAATATATTTTATAAAATCTAATTTTATAAAATTATTTAAATAAAATGGGAAGTGGCATTGGGAGTGTAAGTTCTTGTGCCCAAGACACCATTCATTGGCCATTTGGTTCTCATATCCATATGTATGTATCTAGTCCTCTTTGTGACAAGATACACATACAAATACATATCAAGACTTAGCAAAAAAAAGCTCTCCCTCCTCCTCCTTTTGGGCTGTCGAAAGTTTAAAAAAAAGGGTGGGTTCTTTATTTATTTTTTTTTTTTGCAAGGTAAATCAAGTGCAAAAATCCTAACCAAAACAAAGAAGGTGTTAGTGTTCAAGCTTGGGGTATATCTACTTGAGACTTCATCTTTTGAAGTTCTATTCTTCATCATCATCTTCACCATCCACCTCCTAGATTAGAGAAGGTATAATCTCCTTTTATCTTGTAGTTTGTAAGTATATTTCACAACTTGATCCTATTTGGGATTTAACTTTAAATGGTTAAAGAATAACATGTTTAAAATGGTAATATACGCTTCCACAATGTTTTTTTTAATGGTTTTAAGTATTATTAACATGTTAAATCCCAACAATCATAAGATTAAATTGTTATGTATCATGTGATTGAATTGAACACTAAGAATTGAGATATTAGCCTTGAACATCACTTGACTAACATAAGCTTTAACTCCTATCTATTGAATGACATGCAACACTTAGCTTAACCTGCTTAGGGATAACAGTTGGTCTATGATTATTATTTTGCTTTGTGTCAATATAATTCACGAAACTTGCCTAATATGATTCCCTTAGAAGTTATTCATTCATGTAACTACTTTTATCTTATAATTGTTTATCTTAAATCTGTATTTTTATTTCTTAATAATTGTTATTTAATTCATCAAAAAAGTCGCTTCAATTATCTCTGGCCTAAGAAATAAGATTCGAAATCTATAACAACTAAAAACACAAAAATCTATCATCTAGTTCTTTAATAACAGCTAGACTATATAATAAACCAACTTAAAATCGCATCTATGCTCTCTTGGGATGATAACATAAAATACTACATCTGATCGGGTCTTGTTGCTTGTTAGCGTGTTAAAAGTGTACTAAATAAAGGTTATATAAATTTTAAAGTTTGAAGAGGCAAATTAAGCACTGCACACTTTTGCACATCAATGCTTTGCTAATGTACTACACTGTATGTGTGAACATTTGCCTTCTGTGCAGCATGCTCGATTGATTTGTTAATGTTTCATCCATTTGAATACTTTGAAGTATCCACTTACCTCATTTCTTTCAAACAACTGTCCTTGAGCTTTTCCTTTGAACATCTCGTTTTCTGCTTAATAAATAATCGACCTTTCTCTTACTGACCCAATATATTCTGAATGAACCACTGCTATGCCATTGGGAGTAGGAAAACGCAACTCTGCGTGCGGTGTAGAAGAGATAGCACCTTATTTTCAAAAAGACATCTTTCCTAACAAAACATTAAATCTTGACTTGCCGTTCAGCACTGTGAAATCAACAATTTATGTGTGAACCAATGGATATGTCCCCAACATAACTTCCAACTTGCATTTCCCAACTGCTCTAATAGATGCTCCCGTTATTCCAGCGATTCTCAAATGCATGTTGCGTAGTCCATATTTGACGCTAAACGAAAAACACCAAAAACAATCCAAGTACAAAAGATATGCTTCACTTCTAGTGTATGTATAGATTTTGGATATAGACTTATTTGTGATCACTGTAGAAATTACAACATGATCCTCTGACAACCGCCAATTTGGAATGGTGTTGAAAATTATTGGAGCATACATCCATGCCTCAGTGTTACGTTCTTCACCCAACTCCAAATCCTCTCCTTCATTCCAGATAACATTAATGCATCTTTCTGGAGTTAGGTCTCTCTTATCTTTCCTTTCCTTTCTGCAGTTCAACTCTATCCGTCCTCCATCTTTGGACCTTTTCTGCCATGCAAACCTTTTATTAGGATCGTTTCTTCGATATTGTTTCCCAGGTAACAAATGATTCAGGTCCCCAGCTTTGATCTTAGTAATGATCTCTCTTATTGAAGATTTGCAGTTATCTATGTCATGACCATATGCTTCATGAAAATTACACCATCGATCACTTGTTGGTCCTTCTCTCTCCTCCATCCGTGCAGGAGGGTTGAAAGTTTCCTTGATCAATTCAGCAAACAAAATCTCTTTTGGTGTCTTGGTTAAAGCCGTGATCAGTGGATGTCAATCCAATGGCCTGCGATTGTGATAGTAATCATTCGAATGATTATTTCCTCTCCACCCCTGATGCTGACCTTGATGAGTATTATCATATCTACGTTAGTGCCTTTTTGGATACCGTCCTCCATTGTGTTGGCTATAGTTTCTTTCAATCCTCTGATGCCCCATTTCTCCAGCTCTTAAATGTTTTTATGCAATTATTAATGCTTGATGTAATGTTTTGAGGACATCATATCGCAGGGCATGAATGAGGATTGAAAAACGGTGTTGATCCAAACAAAAAATGAAACCAGACACTAGCTGAGACTCTGAGATATCTGGAATTTTCTGACATTCCACCGTATAACGCTTCATGAAGTTGCGTAAAGATTCATTACTAAGCATGGTGATTTCATTTGCATCCAGATGCGTTAGTGTACACCTTCTCAAACTCTGATATTGCATAACAAACTTGGCTCGTAAATCCAGAAAGCTAGTGACGCTTCTGGGTGAAAGACTTGCAAACCATTCCCTTGCCATCTTCTGTAACACCATGGGAAACATATTACATGCAACTTCATCCTCCCAGTGTTGCAGCCTCATTACCTCTTCAAACATAGTTATAACATCCTTTGGATCAGATGTTGAATCATAAACACCAATTGATGGTATTCCCATGTTTTGTGGAAGTATATAATTTTCTATACGAGTGTTAAAATATTGGGTCGACTCCACCATTACTAGAGGTTTAGTTTCTTGCTCTCCTGTGATAAGTGGAAAGAAATTGTCTACCGTTGTTGCATGGATAGCGAGCTGCACTAGCTTTTGTTTATACTTTAATGGTGGTATATTTGTTAAGATCCCATCCAACATTTTTAATGCCATTTCCTCATATATGACCGCTTATTCTTCCTCTCTGTATCCCCATTCATTTTCCAAAAAGCTTCATCATCATTCTCCTATTGTGAATCATCAACTAAGGTATTCAATTGATCGAATAGCTTGAACAATTACGGTTTAGAAACTGCCTTTCCTTTGCTTGTATGTTTGGTGTTCACATCAGATGTCCTTTTAAAAGAGATGTTCTGCATTCCCCGTCGTAATTGCGTCATTTTCCCCTTTAGGTTTTCTAAGAATGTCTTCTTTAAACGTGATGCTGTTTCATTTACATTTTCTTCTGATATCTTAGTGTTCACTTGTTGGTCCTCTTCAACTGAGACTTCTTCTAAGGTCAGTTGATTAGGTGGTATGTTCTCGACAAGTGTTTCAGTGATTGGTTCTAGTGGTGTCCATGTTTAAGTCATAACGTTTCCTTTTGTGTTCTTAATGTTCTTGTTGTTCTTTGAAATGGATGGCACCATATGTTGGTACTATTTTCCATCTAGTCGCTAAAAGGTACCAGCACAATACTAGAACTGCTGAACATAGTGAGAAATGTTGCCGACTGATGTTTGCCCTCGGGATAAGATCCTTGCAGACCCGGACCAAGGACGAGATCTCCGTGAGGTGGCCTTATCAGTCTTTTAGGACTAAAGTATGAGTTGGTCCATCTAGTGTATTGTTGCTAAGCTATTAAGTTCTAGAATGAGAAAGTACTTTGTGAGAGAGAAAGTGTGTTCTCTTTCGCAAGTGCCTGAACTATTAAATGTGCTAACCCAGGGGGTCTATTAATAGGCGCAGATCCTCCGTAATTTTTGGAAACACGTGTCAGATGCTGGTTAATTCAATTATGCAAAATATTCGCAATCGACTTGGGCTTGGCGTTGACGTGGCATGTGTGTCGCTCACGCGCTTATTTAACGGCTTAAGCATAGAAGCTGCCTTCAGGGCTTACACATGACATTGGGCGGCCTGGTACAATTCGTAAAACGTTGGACGGATAATTTATAAAATATGCTATTATTACTGTCTTTTATGCTTTTTAAGTGTTTCTTTTGTGTAAAGATGATGCTTATATGTGTGTATCCCCTATGATACACCATTATGTATCCTCATTATTCAATTATAAGTTGCATTAATTAACTGCATCTATTTACATAGGAATGACGCAAACGGATGAAAACATAAATTGAAATATAGATATGATGATTAATGATACATAGTCTCAAACTAAAAGAATTGTTGAGAGATGCAACTCCGAATTATAGCAAACCGCTAGTAATAATTGAAATAGCAACAATAAAATAAAGGAACACTTAAATTTAACGTGGAAAATCCCAAAAAGAGTAAAAACTACGGGCAAGGAAAGAAGCATTTCACTAATAAGAATAATAAGAATTACACTTCTCTCTAATTACAAGGATAAGCACCAATGTTTATATCTCTTGTAATTAAGAGATTAACACTCACTAACTCTCTATTTATATATTAGTATACAAGATTGAATAATGAATTTGAGATGTGTAAACGAGCCATGTAATGGCTTTACTTATGGTAGTAGAAATGGGGTTGGTGTAGTATGAAAGCCTTCATTTGAATAGTTATGAGAATAACATACACGTGGTATTTGACCACATATACATCAACTACCCACCATCCACTAGTATTATTTCAAAAATCTCCCAGTTGAAGATCTGATTGAAGCTTAATCAATCTTCACACAATAATTCTTCCTTGCCATTGATGTTGCTTAGGTCTCTGCTAGGCTGCATGAGGAACGACACCAAATAAACTTGTCACTGTTGTAATGTCGTCAAAAGGACGAGGGTTTCGTAATATCCAACAGCCCCGTAATAATCTAAAAACCTTGTTTCTCACCCCAACTACTGAATCCTTCACTTGTGGGAAGATTTTATTTAAAAGTTGCAATCCGATGTTCTTTTTCTCACTTTGGTAAGAAGCGAACATCACTAACCCGTATGCATAACATGCTTCTTTATGTTGCATGTTAGAAGCTCTTTCTAATTCACGAAATCCTATGTTAGGATATGTTGAGTCAAAATAGGTTCTTAACCCGTAGCGTAAAATTGCATTTGGGTTCCCCGCATTTAACGCTTTAAAGAAAACACGGCGTAACTTACGGTCTCCCCAGTGTGATATACCCCACCTATCAAAGGAAAGCCTTTTATAAACTAAGGCATTTCTGGAAAGTCTTTCAAATGTTTGACAAGTTAATTTAGCCATAATTAATTGTGCTGATGAATTCTGACCGACTCTAGACAAGATTTCCTCAATCATATCCTCTGGTAGATCTTCTGAAATATTTGGTTGTCTACCCTTAACGTCCATTTTGTTTTTATACTGTAAAATAGACAAGGATTATGTTCGTAAAAGATAATTAACAAACAATACAAGTAATTTTTACATAGAACATAAAAGTACAAGCACACTACAATACATATAATACACAACATGATTACAACCCTCTAATCTGAATCACTGGTTTCTTCTTCTTCGAACTTGGTTCGTTTTCCTAATTTTCTAGGAATATATGGTGTTCCTATAATACGAGCCATCGTTTTCCATAATGGTTTAGAAAAACCTGGTGGTTTAGAGGTTCCTGGGTCATTGTTACATTTTAGGAAATACGGATGTTGCTGATACATATAAAGTTCATCGGGGTTGGAGTCGGGTTTCTCTATTTTTATACCTTTTCCCTTATTATTTTCTTTCGCTTTATTAAATTGGATCTAGGTAATTTCTATAACATCATCGGAATCCTCATCGGGATCCGATTCATCGAAAAATTGGTAATCTTCTCAATATTTTGCTTCCTCGGCGGAAACACCATTGACCATTATTAACTTTGGTCCGTTGGTTGAGGATTTTCTTTTATTTAATTGATTTACTATAGATATCAATATTTCTTCCTCTGGAACCTCTTCTTCTTCTGGTTCCTCCTCTTCCGATTCCTCCTCTTCTGGTTCCTCTTCTTCCGGTTCTTCCTCTTCCGGTTCCTCCTCTTCCGGTTCCACTTCGGGAATTTGTACAAGAGGTAGACATCTATCACACAATATCAAACACGTTTAGAGATTAATATATCACATAATATTTACATGTTAATAATATATAGTTTCCAACAAAAAAATGTTAAGCAATCATTTTTGAAGAAAAACACGATCGAAGTCCAGGCTCACTAATGCATCCTAACAAACTCGGTAAGACACACTAATGCAATTTTCTAGTTCTCTAAGACCAACGCTCGGATACCAACTGAAATGTCCCATTCATATTGATTATATACGTTCCATATTAATTGATATCGTCGTGAGGTTTTGACCTCTATATGAGACGTTTTTCAAAGACTGCATTCATTTTTAAAACAACCATAACCTTTATTTTATCGATAAAGGTTTAAAAAGCATTACGTGGATTATCAAGTAATGATAATCTAAAATATACCGTTTACACATGACCATTACATAATGGTTTACAATAAAAATATATTACATCAAAAATAAGTTTCTTGAATGCAGTTTTTTTTACATAATATCATACAAGCATGGACTCCAAATCTTGTCCTTATTTTAGTATGCAACAGCGGAAGCTCTTAATAATCACCTGAGAATAAACATGCTTAAAATGTCAACAAAAAATGTTGGTGAGTTATAGGTTTAACCTATATATTATCAAATCATAATAATAATAGACCACAAGATTTCATATTTCTATATACATCCCATATGAAATGTCCCGTTCTTATTGATTAAAAACGTTCCATATTAATTGATTTCATTACGAGGTTTTGACCTCTATATGAGACGTTTTTCAAAGACTGCATTCATTTTTAAAACAAACCATAACCTTTATTTCATAAATAAAGGTTTAAAAAGCTTTACGTAGATTATCAAATAATGATAATCTAAAATATCCTGTTTACACACGACCATTACATAATGGTTTACAATACAAATATGTTACATCGAAATCAGTTTCTTGAATGCAGTTTTTACACAATATCATACAAACATGGACTCCAAATCTTGTCCTTCTTTTAGTATGCAACAGCGGAAGCTCTTAATATTCACCTGAGAATAAACATGCTTTAAACGTCAACAAAAATGTTGGTGAGTTATAGGTTTAACCTATATATATCAAATCGTAACAATAGACCACAAGATTTCATATTTCAATACACATCCCATACATAGAGATAAAAATCATTCATATGGTGAACACCTGGTAACCGACATTAACAAGATGCATATTTAAGAATATTCCCATCATTCCGGGACACCCTTCGGATATGATATAAATTTCGAAGTACTAAAGCATCTGGTACTTTAGATGGGGTTTGTTAGGCCCAATAGATCTATCTTTAGGATTCGCGTCAGTTAGGGTGTCTGTTCCCTAATTCTTAGATTACCAGACTTAATAAAAAGGGGCATATTCGATTTCGATAATTCAACCATAGAATGTAGTTTCACGTACTTGTGTCTATTTTGTAAATCATTTATAAAACCTACATGTATTCTCATCCCAAAAATATTAGATTTTAAATGTGGGACTATAACTCACTTTCACAGATTTTTACTTCATCGGGAAGTAAGACTTGGCCACTGTTTGATTCACGAACCTATAACAATATATACATATATATCAAAGTATGTTCAAAATATATTTACAACACTTTAAATATATTTTGATGTTTTAAGTTTATTAAGTCAGCTGTCCTCGTTAGTAACCTACAACTAGTTGTCCACAGTTAGATGTACAGAAATAAATCGATAAATATTATCTTGAATCAATCCACGACCCAGTGTATACGTATCTCAGTATTGATCACAACTCAAACTATATATATTTTGGAATCAACCTCAACCCTGTATAGCTAACTCCAACATTCACATATAGAGTGTCTATGGTTGTTCCGAAATATATATAGATGTGTCGAAATGATAGGTCGAAACATTGTATACGTGTCTATGGTATCTCAAGATTACATAATATACAATACAAGTTGATTAAGTTATGGTTGGAATAGATTTGTTACCAATTTTCACGTAGCTAAAATGAGAAAAATTATCCAATCTTGTTTTACCCATAACTTCTTCATTTTAAATCCGTTTTGAGTGAATCAAATTGATATGGTTTCATATTGAACTCTATTTTATGAATCTAAATAGAAAAAGTATAGGTTTATAATCGGAAAAATAAGTTACAAGTCGTTTTTGTAAAGGTAGCCATTTCAGTCGAAAGAACGACGTCTAGATGAGCATTTTAGAAAACATACTTCCACTTTGAGTTTAACCATAATTTTTGGATATAGTTTCATGTTCATAATAAAAATCATTTTCTCAGAATAACAACTTTTAAATCAAAGTTTATCATAGTTTTTAATTAACTAACCCAAAACAGCCCGCGGTGGTACTACGACGGCGTAAATCCGGTTTTACGGTGTTTTTCGTGTTTCCAAGTTTTAAATCATTAAGTTAGCATATCATATAGATATAGAACATATGTTTAGTTAATTTTAAAAGTCAAGTTAGAAGGATTAACTTTTGTTTGCGAACAAGTTTAGAATTAACTAAACTATGTTCTAGTGATTACGAGTTTAAACCTTCGAATAAGATAGTTTTATATATATGAATCGAATGATGTTATGAACATCATTACTACCTAAAGTTTAGTAGGTAAACCTACTGGAAGTGACAAGAAATGATCTAGCTTCAAAGGATCTTGGATGGCTTGAAAGTTCTTGAAGTAGGATCATGACACAAAAACAAGTTCAAGTAAGATTTTTACTCGAATTAAGATAGTTTATAGTTATAGAAATTGAATCAAAGTTTGAATATGAATATTACCTTGAATAAGAAAGATAACCTACTGTATATAACAAAGGTTTCTTGATCTTAGATGATTACTTGGAATGGATTAGAAAGCTTGGAAGTAAATTAGTAAACTTGAAGGGATTTTTGAAGTGTTCTTGAAGTGTTCTTCCGATGATGATTATAGCTTAATTCTTGAAGTGATTTTTGATGAAAATGATGATTAACTACTGGAAAAATACGTTCATAATAGTGTGTATGTGTTGAGAAAGAATTAGAAAGAGAATTGGAAGTGAAATGGAGTGAATGATGAGTGGTAATTGGTGAGTGGTGAGTGGGGTTAAAAGGAGTTCTAGTTAGTTGACTAGCTCATGGTAGAAGTTAAAATTGATTAGTCAGACATGACATAATCAAGAGTGGAATCCCATGCTAGTTCTTATTGGTATATACCCATAGTAAGTACGTTTTGAAGCTGTGTATAATACGGGTAAGAATACGACTAGAATTCTTGATGAAAGAAAAGAATGGGAAAGTAACTGTAACCATTTTCGTTAAGTATGCGTGTTTTTATATATGTCTTGAAGTCTTCCAAAAGTATTTTAATACATCTAGATACACCACATGTATATACATTTTAACTGAGTCATTAAGTCATCGTTAGTCATTACATGTAAGTGTTGTTTTGAAACTTTTAAGTTAACGATCTCAATTAATGTTGTTAACCCATTGTTTATTATATCTAATGAGATGTTAAATTGTTATATTATCATGATATTATGATATATTAATATATCTTAATATGATATATATACATTAAATGTCGTTACAACGATAATCGTTACATATATGTCTCGTTTCGAAATCCTTATGTTAGTAGTCTTGTTTATATGTATATAACTCATTGTTAATATACTTATGGAGATACTTACTTATCATAATCTCATGTTAACCATATGTATATCCATATATATATCGTCATGTCATTTTTACAAGTTTTAACGTTCGTGAATCGCCGGTCAACTTGGGTGGTCAATTGTCTATATGAAACATATCTCAATTAATCAAGTCTTAACAAGTTTGATTGCTTAGCATGTTGGAAACATTTAATCATGTAAATGTTGTCATAACCCGACCTTAACCATAAGGACGAATACAATAACATATGATTTCATCGCGAGGTATTGACCTCTATATGCGACATTTTTCAAAAACTGCATTCGTTTTTACAATACAAACCATAGCTTTTATTACAAATACAAGGTTTAAACAACTTAATAATGATTATCGTTTAGCGATAATCTTAGACTTACAAACTTTACATGTGATAATAACAATACGACCTCCAACATATTTTACATTACAAATCCTCCGATATGCAGTTTTATTTTTGACACAAATATGCATACTCAAGATCTTGCTTAAATTCAACATGTTGCAGCGGAAGCTTTTAGTTATCACCTGAGAATAAACATGCTTAAAACGTCAACATAAAGTTGGTGAGATATAGGTTTAAAGCCGGCAGCGTTATGAATATAGACCACAAGATTTCATATATAAACGTTTTAATAAAAATATTCTAAGTTGTTGAGCACTTGATAACCATACTTAATATTTAATCAACGTCGCATATTCCCTTTATTATGAAATCTTACTACACCGTACCAAGTGTAGTCACCGAAACGAAGTACTGTGCAACCGTTGAATACTGGTCGTCCAGTCCGGTTGGGGTTGTCAGGCCCGATAGATCTATCAACAGGATTTGCGTTTACAATACCTCATGTAAATAGTAGTTACCAAGTTACATGGAAGTATGCCAGTGGTACAACTCAACGTAGAATATATATTTTTTTAATCACTTGTGCCCATAACGTAAATCATAAAATGCATGTATTCTCATCCCGAAATATTTAGAGTTTAAAAGTGGGACTATATACTCACTTTTGTCTTGAAGGTATTTAACTCGACTTGGTCTCCGATAGATATCAAGAACCTAACCATATATATAATATATCAACATATTTTCTTTTCAAGTAATCGTTACATATATATATATATATATATATATATATATATATATATATATATATATATATATATATATATATATATACTTTTAATACTTTTAATATTTTTTTAGTCCGTAGTTAGCAGTCCGATGTTAGTGGTCCACAATTAGTTGCTTAAATAAAATAAATAAAGACCCCATCGCATTCGTGTTGATCAGAATTAATCTTGACCCATGGTACCATGTTGTCAAATGACGTGTTGCGTACATAAAGTACCGTGTTGTCAAATGACGTGTTGCGTACAATCATGAGGTCTTATGATTAATCTTCTCGTGTTGTTTACGGGTGGTCCTAAAATATATAAAATAAAATCATAAGTAAATATATATTAAATATTATGTTAATTAGCCAAGATATGATTAACCCGATTTTGTCATAATATGATATATTACAGGTCTTGAAGTGTTTTTAAAAATCAAATTAGAAGGATCTATTTAGTTTGCGAACAAGTTTGAAATCACTCAAACTATGTTCTTGTTGTTAAAATTTTATAACACAAAATAAAATAGCTATATAAATATGAATCGAATAAGGTTATGAATAAGGTTACTACCTCAAGTTACTTGGACAAAGCTACTGGAAAAGATAAGAAAAATCTTGGAATCAAAAGAGTGGTGGAGTGGGATTGAAAGATTGGAAGTAATCTCCTTGAAATCGGATGACTATATTGATACGTTCTTGAGTAGGTAAATGAAGAGATTAGGGAGTGAATTAAATTGAAAGAAAATTGGAAATGAAATTGTATGTGTGTGTGTGCAAAATAGCATGATTATGGGATGGATATATAGGAGATTTAGTTTGTTTTCTTGCACAAAAGTCACACATGAGGTTAAATGGCTGGTTCCCACATGTAACATCATGTCTAGTGGCTGATCATTGAAGTTTATTGTTGGTATATACCAACAGTAAATACGTATAGAAGCTATGTATGATACGGTTACATATACCCTTGATATACTTGTAGAAATTTTGAGGAATCGGAACGAGAATTCAAATATTGAAGTTTATTGTTGGTATATACCAATAGTAAATACGTATAGAAGCTATGTATGATACGGTTGCCACCCCTTGGACCCTGCTTATCGGGGGCGCTGCCCCCAAACCCCCGTCATAATCAAGATAAGTTCAAACAAGTGTGCACTCCACACTTCCCCAAACTTGTTCGATATTTATCAAGATTATTTTGGTTACAAATTAATCGCATTACACTTAAATCATATTGGTGACATAGATCACCAACACATTATATATTGTAAGTATATATGTCAAAGAATGTTACATATAGTTATCGTTTTGATAACTTAAGTTAGTGGTCTCAAAGTATACTTATAACTCATTGTTGTTAGTTCACAATGAAATGTTAAACCATCCTTAAATCATGTTAAATATGTATAGATATGTACATATACATAATCGTATAATTATCGTGTGTTATATAGTTCGTGATATCATCGGTCAAATTGGACGGTCAAACGTTGTGTGAAACTCTTTTCAAAAACATAAGTCTCAACAGTTTGGATTGCTTATCATGTTGGTAAGGTTTATTTTATGTAAATATTAATCTCATAAGTATAAAACGATCGGAAAAATCCGGGTCGTTACAGTACCTACCCGTTAAATAAATTTCGTCCCGAAATTTTAAAGTTGTACCTATTTTGCGTTGTCCGGAAACAAATGTGGATACTTTTGTTTCATCTGATACTCTCGTTCCCAAGTAAACTCGGGACCCCTTCGAGCATTCCAACGAACCTTAACGATTGGTATGTTGCTCTGCTTGAGCCGTTTAACTTCACGGTCCATGATTTCGACTGGTTCTTCTATGAATTGTAGTTTCTCATCGACTTGGATTTCTTCAAGAGGAATGGTGAGATCTTCCTTTGCAAGACATTTCTTGAGGTTTGAGACGTGAAATGAATTATGTACCCCGGTGAGTTGTTGTGGTAACTCGAGTCGATAAGCTACCGGTCCGATGCGTTCGATGATCTTAAACGGGCCTACATACCTTGGGTTCAGTTTACCCCTTTTTCCAAAACGTATTACACCTTTCCAAGGTGACACCTTTAGCATAACCATGTCACCGATCTGAAACTCGAATGGTTTCCTTCGGACATCGGCGTAGCTCTTTTGGCGACTACGGGCTGTTTTCAATCTCTCCTTGATTTGCACTATCTTCTCAGTAGTTTCATGGATGATCTCGGGACCAGTTAATTGTCGATCTCCTACTTCATTCCAACAGATAGGGGATCTACACTTCCTTCCATACAGTGCTTCGAATGGTGCAGCTTTAATGCTCGCATGATAACTATTATTATACGAGAATTCTGCTAATGGTAGATATTTATCCCATCCATTTCCAAAATCGATCACACATGCCCTGAGCATGTCTTCAAGAGTCTGAATTGTTCTTTCACTCTGCCCGTCAGTTTGCGGATGGTATGCGGTGCTCATATCCAAACGGGTTCCCAGGGCCTCCTGTAGTGATTGCCAAAACTTTGATGTAATTCTACTATCACGGTCGGATATAATGGAAATAGGTATTCCATGCATTGAAACAATTTCCTTTATGTATAATCGTAATAGTTTCTCCATTCTATCCGTTTCCTTTATAGGCAAGAAATGTGCAGATTTGGTGAGACGATCAACTATTACCCAAATGGTGTCATAACCCCAGGCAGTCTTAGGTAACTTTGTGATGAAATCCATGGTAATACCATCCCATTTCCATTCTGGGATTTCTGGTTGTTGAAGTAACCCTGACGGCTTCTGATGTTCTGCTTTGACTTTGGAACAAGTTAAACATTCCCCAACATATGTTGCAACATCTGTCTTTAAATTAGGCCACCAATAATGCGTCTTAAGATCTTGATACATCTTTCCAACTCCAGGATGTATCGAGTATCTCGTCTTATGTGCCTCATTCAATATCAACTTCCTTAATCCACCCAACTTCGGTACCCAAATACGGTTTGCAAAATATCGAATTCCGTCTTCCCGCATAACGAGTTGCTTCTCATACTTCTTCATTATTTCATTTCCTATGTTTTCTTTAGTAAGAGCTTCTCGTTGAGCCTCTTTGATTTGTGAGTTGAGATTCATGCGAATTTTTATGTTCATTGCTCGTACTCGAATTGGTTCCCGTTCCTTTCTGCTTAGAGCGTCGGCTACTACATTCGCTTTCCCGGAATGATAGCAAATCTCACAATCATAGTCGTTTATCAGCTCGACCCACCTACATTGCCTCATGTTCAGCTGTTTCTGATCGAAAATATGTTGAAGGCTTTTATGATCAGTAAACACAGTGCATTTAACTCCATATAAATAGTGTCTCCATATCTTCAATGCAAACACTACTGCCCCCAATTCTAGATCATGCGTCGTATAATTCCGCTCGTAAATCTTCAATTGTCGAGATGCGTATGCAATAACTTTCTTTCGTTGCATAAGGACGCAACCAAAACCTTGTCGCGAAGCGTCACAATATATCTCAAAATCATCGTTCCCTTAAGGTAACGATAAAATAGGTGTCGTGGTCAACTTCTTCTTGAGTAATTGAAATGCACTCTCCTGCTCAACGGTCCATTCGTACTTCTTCCCTTTTTGTGTTAATGCTGTCAATGGTTTAGCTATTCGGGAAAAATCTTGAATAAACCTTCTATAATAACCGGCTAAACCCAAAAATTGGCGTATCTGCGTTGGTGTCTTAGGAGTCTCCCATTTTTCAATGGCCTCAATTTTAGCTGGATCAACCTGAATTCCTTTGCTACTAACAACGTGGCCAAGAAATTGCACTTCTTTCAACCAAAATGCACACTTAGAAAATTTGGTGTATAACTGTTCTTTTCTTAACAATTCTAATACCAACCTTAAATGCTGCTCATGCTCTTGCTCACTCTTAGAATAGATAAGAATATCGTCAATGAAAACGATAACAAACTTATCTAAATACGGACTACAAACTCGATTCATGAGGTCCATGAATACAGCTGGCGCATTAGTCAACCCAAACGGCATGACCAAAAATTCATAATGACCGTAGCGTGTCCGAAAAGCAATTTTCGGAATATCTTCTTCTTTGACACGTAATTGATGATAGCCCGATCTTAAGTCGATTTTCGAGTACACACATGATCCTTTTAATTGATCAAATAAGTCATCAATTCTCGGTAGTGGATACCGATTCTTGATAGTTAACTTATTTAATTCACGATAATCTATACACATTCGGAAAGATCCATCTTTCTTCTTGACGAATAAAATCGGAGCTCCCCACGGTGAAGTGCTCGGTCGAATGATACCGCGGTCCAGTAATTCTTGTAACTGGCTTTGTAACTCTTTCATCTCAGATGGTGCAAGTCTATATGGAGCACGAGCCACTGGTGCAGCTCCTGGTACTAGATCTATTTGAAATTCTACAGATCTAAATGGAGGTAATCCCGGCAACTCTTCAGGAAATACTTCAGGAAAATCTCTTGCCACAGGCACGTCGTTGATGCTCTTTACTTTTTCCTTCATTTCGACTTTATTAACATGTGCTAGGATAGCATAGCACCCTTTCTTCAAGCACTTTTGAGTTTTCAAACAACTAATGAGTTTTAGCTTTGAGTTACCCTTCTCTCCATAAATCATTAATGGCGTTCTATCCTTACGAGGAATGCGAATTGCCTTCTTGGCGCACACAACTTCAGCTCCTATTTTGGACATCCACTCCACGCTGACTATTACATAAAAACTTCCTAATTCTACGGGTATCAAATCAATCTTAAATGTTTCTCCGGCTAAATTTATTTTACAATCACGGTAAATTTTATCGGCTTTAATTAGTTTACCATTAGCTAACTCAATCATGTACTTAGTATCTAGAGGTAATGATGAACAATTCAATTTAGCGTGAAAGTCTCTACACACGTAACTTCTATCAGCACCAGTATCAAATATAATAGATGCGGATAAGTTATTAATGGTAAACGTACCCGTAACAAGCTCCGGGTCTTCATACGCCTCCCTAGCATTAATAACAAATGCTCTTCCACGTGCAGATCCGTTATTCTTCTCTGGATTCGGGCACTGACTCTTATAATGACCCTGTTTCCCACACCCATAACAAGTAACAGTGGCCAAGGCAGTTCTATTTGCATTGGTGGCAGGAGTCTTGGTACCGTTTGTATTTATAGCGGGAACCCTACAATATTCAGCAAGATGACCTTTTCGATTACAATTGTTGCACACCACATTACAATAACCAGAGTGATGTTTGTGGCATCTGTTACATAAAGGATTTCGTCCCTTGTAACCTGAGTTCGAACCGCTACCTGCACCTTCCGTGGTTTCTTGTTTCTTGTTGGATTGTTGATGATTACCTTCCCACTTTCTTTTGTTTCCCGATGTCTTGACATCGGTGTTCTTATCCAGAATAATCTGGTCCATCAACTCGTTCGCCATGGTGATAGCTTCATGAATAGTCTTGGGTTTGGATGCTGTAACATTTGCCTTGACCTTTTTAGGCAAACCGTCTTTGTACAGTTCAATCTTCCGTTCTTCGGTTGGTACCAATTCGGGACATAGCAAAGCTAATTTCATGAATCGCTGATTGTAGGTGGTGAGTTCAGTACCAACAGCTTTCAGGCTTTGTAATTCAGCTTCCAACTTCCTAACCTCGTTCCTTGGACAATATTCGTTGATTAGCATTGTTTTGAATTCTTCCCAAGGAGTATCATAAGCTACATCTCCTCCTACGGCCTTCACATAGTTTTTCCACCATGTGAGTGCATTATCTTGTAGGGTGCACGATGCATACTTGGTCATGTCCTTCTCAATACAACCACTAATTTTAAACACAGACTCAATCTTTTCGATCCACCGGGTTAAACCAACCGGTCTTTCTGTTCCACTGAATGATGTGGGCTTGCAACCTTGAAAAGTTTTGTAAGTGCACCCCACACGAGGATTTGGGTTAACTGCAGCACCTCTTGCAGCCTCGACCCATAACATTCTGTCGTTCACTCGCTGATTGATGAGTTCCTGGATTTCTTGTTCCGTCATTCGGTTCAATCGCGCCATAATCTTCAACAAGAATGAAAAAAAAATAATTATTCACATGGAATATTATAGATGTAGTATGTATTTACAGTACATCGTAGCTTATTAATAATATGAACTAGTTATTATTATAAAAGCCTTTTCTTCTTATTAGCATTTTATAATTATATCTAGGGTAGTACCTACCCGTTAAAGTTCATACTTGATAGCTTAGTACGAAAATCAATTACTACCACCCAAATAATACTTAACCATGGAAAATTATTGCATTTCACACTTCACTATTTTACATATGCTTATCTTACATCAAACATTAAGCAAACCACACTAGTAATATTATTCAAAACATTATATGATCCCATGGTTTAAAACAACAGCGCATCTTTTAACCCAAAGTGTTTGTGTTCAAAGAAATCGCTTAAAGGTTATCCTGGTTGTCTCCCTGCATTTTGGCTGAGGAACCGAAGAACTGGATGTCGGGATAGAACTAATAGGAATAGCGGGAATAGGTGTGGAAGTATCTGGTGGAGTTGGTGCCACAACATCCTCTCTAGACTCGGGATTTAGATTTTCCATTTCAGTAGCCTTTCGTTTCTTTCCTCGTTCGAACTTGTATTTCGTAATTTCCTGTATTTCTTCCTCCTCAGGATCACTTTCCGGTTCCTCTTCAATTGATTCATCCGGAACTTGTGAGTCTTCCCCAAAGGTATCGTTTTCATCATCAGATAAATTAATGACTGGAACACCATCTGAAGAGTCTGGTTCGGAGTCGCTGAATGTGATAATAAGTTCTAAGCCAGACATCTATCACATAATAACTAGCACGTTAATACCACATAATATTTACATATTAATTTTTAACCAACAAGGATAAGCAATAGTTTTCGAAATCAAACACGGTCAAAGTCCAGACTCACTAATGTATCCTAACAAACTCGATAAGACACACTAATGCAAATTCTCTGGTTCTCTAAGACCAACGCTCTGATACCACATGTCATAACCCGACCTTAACCATTAGGACGAATACAATAACATATGATTTCATCGCGAGGTATTGACCTCTATATGCGACATTTTTCAAAAACTGCATTCGTTTTTACAATACAAAACATAGCTTTTATTACAAATACAAGGTTTAAACAACTTAATAATGATTATCGTTTAGCGATAATCTTAGACTTACAAACTTTACATGTGATAATAACAATACGACCTCCAACATATTTTACATTACAAATCCTCCGATATGCAGTTTTATTTTTGACACAAATATGCATACTCAAGATCTTGCTTAAATTCAACATGTTGCAGCGGAAGCTTTTAGTTATCACCTGAGAATAAACATGCTTAAAACGTCAACATAAAGTTGGTGAGATATAGGTTTAAAGCCGGCAGCGTTATGAATATAGACCACAAGATTTCATATATAAACATTTTAATAAAAATATTCTAAGTTGTTGAGCACTTGATAACCATACTTAACATTTAATCAACGTCGCATATTCCCTTTATTATGAAATCTTACTACACCGTACCAAGTGTAGTCACCGAAACGAAGTACTGTGCAACCGTTGAATACTGGTCGTCCAGTCCGGTTGGGGTTGTCAGGCCCGATAGATCTATCAACAGGATTCGCGTTTACAATACCTCATGTAAATAGTAGTTACCAAGTTACAGGGAAGTATGCCAGTGGTACAACTCAATGTAGAATATATTTTTTTTAATCACTTGTGTCCATAACGTAAATCATAAAATGCATGTATTCTCATCCCGAAATATTTAGAGTTTAAAAGTGGGACTATATACTCACTTTTGTCTTGAAGGTATTTAACTCGACTTGGTCTCCGATAGATATCACGAACCTAACCATATATATAATATATCAACATATTTTCTTTTCAAGTAATCGTTATATATATATATATATATATATATATATATATATATATATATATATATATATATATATATATATATATATATATATACTTTTAATACTTTTAATATTTTTTTAGTCCGTAGTTAGGAGTCCGATGTTAGTGGTCCACAATTAGTTGCTTAAATAAAATAAATAAAGACCCATCGTATTCGTGTTGATCAGAATTAATCTTGACCCATGGTACCATGTTGTCAAATGACGTGTTGCGTACATAAAGTATCGTGTTGACAAATGACGTGTTGCGTACAATCATGAGGTCTTATGATTAATCTTCTCGTGTTGTTTACGGGTGGTCCTAAAATATATAAAATAAAATCATAAGTAAATATATATTAAATATTATGTTAATTAGCCAAGATATGATTAACCCGATTTTGTCATAATATGATATATTACAGGTCTTGAAGTGTTTTTAAAAATCAAATTAGAAGGATCTATTTAGTTTGCGAACAAGTTTGAAATCACTCAAACTATGTTCTTGTTGTTAAAATTTTATAACACAAAATAAAATAGCTATATAAATATGAATCGAATAAGGTTATGAATAAGGTTACTACCTCAAGTTACTTGGACAAAGCTACTGGAAAAGGTAAGAAAAATCTTGGAATCAAAAGAGTGGTGGAGTGGGATTGAAAGATTAGAAGTAATCTCCTTGAAATCGGATGACTATATTGATACGTTCTTGAGTAGGTAAATGAAGAGAGATTAGGGAGTGAATTAACTTGAAAGAAAATTGGAAATGAAATTGTATGTGTGTGTGTTCAAAATAGCATGATTATGGGATGGATATATAGGAGATTTAGTTTGTTTTCTTGCACAAAAGTCACACATGAGGTTAAATGGCTGGTTCCCACATGTAACATCATGTCTAGTGGCTGATCATTGAAGTTTATTGTTGGTATATACCAATAGTAAATACGTATAGAAGCTATGTATGATATGGTTACATATACCCTTGATATACTTGTAGAAATTTTGAGGAATCGGAACGAGAATTCAAATATGGACGGGTTTATAACTGTAAAAGAGGCTCAAAACTGGGCTTTGCCCCTTGGACCCCGCTTATCGGGGGCGCTGCCCCCGAACCCCCGTCATAATCAAGATAAGTTCAAACAAGTGTGCACTCCACACTTCCCCAAACTTGTTCGATATTTATCAAGATTATTTTGGTTACAAATTATTCGCATTACACTTAAATCATATTGGTGACATAGATCACCAACACATTATATATTGTAAGTATATATGTCAAAGAATGTTACATATAGTTATCGTTTTGATAACTTAAGTTAGTGGTCTCAAAGTATACTTATAACTCATTGTTGTTAGTTCACAATGAAATGTTAAACCATCCTTAAATCATGTTAAATATGTATAGATATGTACATATACATAATCGTATAATTATCGTGTGTTATATAGTTCGTGATATCATCGGTCAAATTGGACGGTCAAACGTTGTGTGAAACTCTTTTCAAAAACATAAGTCTCAACAGTTTGGATTGCTTATCATGTTGGTAAGGTTTATTTTATGTAAATATTAATCTCATAAGTATAAAACGATCGGAAAAATCCGGGTCGTTACAAATATCAATCTCAATTAATATATATAAACATGGAAAAGTTCGGGTCACTACAGTACCTACCCGTTAATTAAATTTCGTCCCGAAATTTTAAGCTGTTGAAGATGTTGACGAATCTTCTGGAAATAGATGCGGGTATTTCTTCTTCATCTGATCTTCACGCTCCCAGGTGAACTCGGGTCCTCTACGAGCATTCCATCGAACCTTAACAATTGGTATCTTGTTTTGCTTAAGTCTTTTAACCTCACGATCCATTATTTCGACGGGTTCTTCGATGAATTGAAGTTTTTCGTTGATTTGGATTTCATCTAACGGAATAGTGAGATCGTCTTTAGCAAAACATTTCTTCAAATTCGAGACGTGGAAAGTGTTATGTACATGCGAGAGTTGTTGAGGTAACTCAAGTCGGTAAGCTACTGGTCCGACACGATCAATAATCTTGAATGGTCCAATATACCTTGGATTTGATTTCCCTCGTTTACCAAATCGAACAACGCCTTTCCAAGGTGCAACTTTAAGCATGACCATCTCTCCAATTTCAAATTCTATATCTTTTCTTTTAATGTCAGCGTAGCTCTTTTGTCGACTTTGGGCGGTTTTCAACTGTTGTTGAATTTGGATGATCTTCTCGGTAGTTTCTTGTATAATCTCCGGACCCGTAATCTGTCTATCCCCCACTTCACTCCAACAAATCATAGACCTGCACTTTCTACCATAAAGTGCTTCAAACGGCGCCATCTCAATGCTTGAAAGGTAGTTGTTGTTGTAGGAAAATTCTGCTAACGGTAGATGTCGATCCCAACTGTTTCCGAAATCAATAACACATGCTCGTAGCATTTCTTCAAGCATTTGTATCGTCCTTTCGCTCTGCCCATCAGTTTGTGGATGATAGGCAGTACTCATGTCTTGACGAGTTCCTAATGCTTGCTGTAATGTCTGCCAGAATCTTGAAATAAATCTGCCATCCCTATCAGAGATAATAGAGATTGGTATTCCATGTCTGGAGACGACTTCCTTCAAATAAAGTCGTGCTAACTTCTCCATCTTGTCATCTTCTCTTATTGGTAGGAAGTGTGCTGATTTGGTGGAACGATCGACTATTACCCAAATAGTATCATAACCACTTGCAGTCCTTGGCAATTTAGTGATGAAATCCATGGTAATGTTTTCCCATTTCCATTCCGGGATTTCGGGTTGTTGAAGTAGACCTGATGGTTTCTGATGCTTAGCTTTGACCTTAGAACACGTCAAACATTCTCCTACGTATTTAGCAACATCGGCTTTCATACCCGGCCACCAAAAATGTTTCTTGAGATCCTTGTACATCTTCCCCGTTCCAGGATGTATTGAGTATCTGGTTTTATGAGCTTCTCTAAGTACCATTTCTCTCATATCTCCAAATTTTGGTACCTAAATCCTTTCAGCCCTATACTGGGTTCCGTCTTCCCGAATATTAAGATGCTTCTCCGATCCTTTGGGTATTTCATCCTTTAAATTTCCCTCTTTTAAAACTCCTTGTTGTGCCTCCTTTATTTGAGTAGTAATGTTATTATGAATCATTATATTCATAGATTTTACTCGAATGGGTTCTCTGTCCTTCCTGCTCAAGGCATCGGCTACCACATTTGCCTTCCCCGGGTGGTAACGAATCTCAAAGTCGTAATCATTCAATAATTCAATCCACCTACGCTGCCTCATATTCAGTTGTTTCTGATTAAATATGTGTTGAAGACTTTTGTGGTCGGTATATATAATACTTTTGACCCCATATAAGTAGTGCCTCCAAGTCTTTAATGCAAAAACAACCGCGCCTAATTCCAAATCATGCGTCGTATAATTTTGTTCGTGAATCTTCAATTGTCTAGACGCATAAGCAATCACCTTCGTTCTTTGCATTAATACACAACCGAGATCTTGCTTTGATGCATCACAATAAATCTCAAAATCATCATTCACTTCAGGCAATGACAATATAGGTGCCGTAGTTAGCTTTTTCTTCAATAACTGAAACGCTTTCTCTTGTTCATCATTCCATTCAAATTTCTTCCCTTTATGCGTTTGATAATGCTAAAAACGAACATATATTTCATAGCATTATTCCTCAAGAAAGACAAGCTTTTAGTTGCAATTGTTCTATTTACAAGTGATATTCGTTTAAATAATAAAAGGTGAAGACAAAAGACAGATTCGACGAATTGAAGACGCAAACGACCAAAAAGCTCAAAAGTACAAAAGACAATAAAAAAGGTTCCAATTATTGATAAGAAACGTCTCGAAATTACAAGAGTACAAGATTCAAAATGCAAAGTACAAGATATTAAATTGTACGCAAGGACGTTCGAAAATCCGGAACCGGGACCAGAGTCAACTCTCAACGCTCGACGCAACGGACTAAAAATTACAAGTTAACTATGTATATAAATATAATATAATATATAATTAATTATATTAATTATATATATATTATATTTATAAATAAAAACCGTCGGCAGAGAAAGACTCCAAAGTGTGAGCTGGAATTTCAAATCCGCGACTCGCGGAGTTTGAAGGCAAAATATGCCGCGAGTCGCGGAGCCCCAAAATGAAAAAATGCCTATAAAGCCAACCGAATTCTTATCGTAAAAACCATCTTTTTTTCTTCCTCATTCATACGTAAAATTTATATTTATATTTATAATTTATATTTTAATTTTAATTATAATTCTAATAATAAGGGTATGTTAGCGATTATTGTAAGGGTGTAAGTCGAAATTCTGTCCGTGTAACGCTACGCTATTTTTAATCATTGTAAGTTATGTTCAACCTTTTTACATTAATGTCTCGTAGCTAAGTTATTATTATGCTTATTTAAAACGAAGTAATCATGATGTTGGGCTAATTACTAAAATTGGGTAATTGGGCTTTGTACCATAATTGGGGTTTGGACAAAAGAACGACACTTGTGGAAATTAGACTATGGGCTATTAATGGGCTTTATATTTGTTTAACTAAATGATAGTTTGTTAATGTTAATATAAAGATTTACAATTGGGCGTCCCTATAAATTACCATATACACTCAATCGGACACGATGGGCGGGGTATTTATATGTACGAATAATCGTTCATTTAACCGGACACGGGAATGGATTAATAGCCACTAGAATAATTAAAACAGGGGTGAAATTACATTCAAGGGTAATTGGTGTAATTGTTAACAAAGTAGTAAAACCTTGGTTTACACGCAGTCGATAACCTGGTGTATTCATTAAACAAAGTATTAAAACCTTTTTACAATTCGAATCCCCAATTAGTTGGAATATTTAACTTCGGGTATAAGAATAATTTGATGAGGACACTCGCACTTTATATTTATGACTGATGGACTGTTATGGACAAAAACCAGACGGACATATTAAATAATCCAGGACAAAGGACAATTAACCCATGGGCATAAAACTAAAATCAACACGTCGAACATCATGATTACGGAAGTTTAAATAAGCATAATTCTTTTATTTCATATTTAATTTCCTTTATTTTATATTTAATTGCACTTCTAATTATCGCACTTTTATTTATTGTTATTTAATCGCACTTTTAATTATCGTACTTTTTAATTATCGCAAGTTTATTTTATCGCACTTTTATTATTCGCAATTTCATTATCGTTATTTACTTTAAGTTTTAATTTAAGTCTTTTATTTATTTAATATTTTACATTAGGTTTTAACTGCGACTAAAGTTTTAAAATCGACAAACCGGTCATTAAACGGTAAAAACCCCCTTTATAATAATAATATTACTTATATATATGTTTGTATTTTTTATAAAAGTAAACTAATATAGCGTTGAGCTTTGTTTAAAAAAGATTCCCTGTGGAACGAACCGGACTTACTAAAAACTACACTACTGTACGATTAGGTACTCTGCCTATAAGTGTTGTAGCAAGGTTTAAGTATATCCATTCTCTAAATAAATAAATATCTTGTGTAAAATTGTATCGTATTTAATAGTTTTTCCTAGTAAAATATAAACTATTTCGTATACCTTAGCTTTGACATCAAGTATTTTTGGCGCCACTGCCGGGGAAATCTCTTAAAAGCCGGAAGCGGAACGCTAATATAAAAAAAAAAAAAAAGATTTTTATTTTACTTTTATTAAAAGTCGCTTTTGTAAAAATACGTTTTAAAAATTCGAAAATATAAAAAAAAAAACATAAATTTATATATTTTTAAAAGTTTGTTAAAAGTTTTATAAGTTTCTTTATTTTTATTTTAGTTTATAAAAAAATATAAGTTTTATTTAAATATCTTTTATTTATATAAAAAACAGAAAAAAAATAAATAAATAAATAAAGAAAAACGCGTTGAAATTATAAGCTGTCATCTGAATTTCTGAACCCCGCGACTCGAGGGGTTTTCTTTATAAATTACCGCAACTCGCGGAGCTGCTCTGACACGCGAACAGGAAGCCCTAATCCTGCGTTAATTACGGATAATTATTAATTATTATTATTATTTAACCCTAATAATTATTATTATTATTATTAGTTTTATTTTAACTTTTACTTTTTAATTAATTTGTATTTAGTATTAATTAGTTTAATTAAATTGTAAAATTAGTAGTTTTATTAAATAAATAATATAAAAATAATATTTTTATAAAAATTGTAATTTTTACAACTTTTTGTATATTTTTATATTTTGTCCCTTTTTAATCGTTGTAGCATAATATTTGTATTTTTCGCTCATATTTAATTTTAAACTTAGTTTTTGCTATAGTTATTTTTACTCCTAGATTTTTAGGCTTTGCCGTAGAATTCCTTAAGTGCTTTTTCTTTAAACTAAGATTTAGGTACTTTAAAATTTTGCGACGCCTTTTTAAGTTTTAGTTTCTTTTTAAGTTATTTCCATTTGGGATTTAGTTTTTCCTGTAAGCTTTAATATTTATAGACGACTTTTACTATGTACCAATTATCATTCCAATTAGTAATATCAATTTGCGATTATAATTTTAAGTTAGTTGTAGTAATAAGGTTAGGTTAGTCAAGTATTTTTAAGTTTTTATAAGTTTCTTTTATTTTTCCGTCACCTTTTATTTTTCAACCATTTTTTCTTTTTCGACCTTTTGCGACGAACTCTTTTTCTCTCTCATTTCTCGCTATTCTAGTTTTAGGACATAGATTTTTTCTACTTCTTATCTAAATTTTCTTAAAATTACGAAAATTTATTTTAAGTGGTTAAATTAATAGACATCAAAATTTTCTGGTTCGTAGTAATAGTTGGATTTGTACGTGGACCGGGTTATTGGAGCCAAACAGTCCTCAATTATATTGAGACCAAACGAATCCTGCCCCTCTGCTGCATCTTTTGGCTATTCGAAACGTGGGCAAAATCAGAAAAGTCTATTAATTGGATAACTTATTATAATTTTTCTTTCCTTTTAAAAACTAATAGGATATTCAGTAAATGCACCGAGTAAGACGTTCATCACCTTTTGTACGTTCACCACCTGTAACTAGATCAAGACATTTAGCAAATATAACCACCGTTGATTTTTCTTTAGAATCGTCATCCAGTAGACCAAGTACTTCAGTTCAAATTTCCGATAATCCATTTTTTGAACCCGACCTCACAATTGAGAATCCGGAAAATATTCAGGAACGGTTCGTAGATCCTGAACCATTAAACTTTCCTCCGGAGCCACCAATCATTCAAACAGAGATTGTTGAGGAACGAACCATTAAATCAGAATCATCTAGTGATACCGATTCAACAAATTCAATTATGGAGAATCTGGAACCTTTAAGTATGGAAGACCGAATGAGAGCTAAACGCGCTGGCCAAGGTCACGCAATTACTCATCCAGACATTAATGCACCAGATTATGAAATCAAAGGACAAATTCTACACATGGTGACTAATCAATGCCAATTTAGTGGTGTGCCTAAGGAAGATCCAAATGAACATCTACGTACCTTTAATAGGATCTGCACACTATTTAAAATCCGAGAAGTGGAGGATGAACAGATATATCTCATGTTATTTCCCTGGACTTTAAAGGGAGAAGCCAAAGATTGGTTGGAATCATTACCTGAAGGGGCGATTGATACATGGGACGTTTTAGTTGACAAATTTCTTAAACAATTCTTTCCTGCATCTAAAGCCGTAAGACTTCAAGCAGAAATTGTTACGTTCACACAGAAGCCAAATGAAACTCTAAATGAGGCGTGGACTAGATATGGAAAGTTGTTAAGAGGATGTCCGCAACATGGTTTAGACACCTGTCAAATAGTACAAATATTCTACCAAGGATGCGACATCACTACAAGAAAAGACATAGATATAGCAGCTGGTGGTTCTATTATGAAGAAAACCGAAACTGATGCTTACAAAATTATTGATAATACTGCTTCCCACTTACATGAGTGGCACCAAGAAAAAGACATCATTAGATCATCTAAAGCAGCTAGAGCCGATTCTAGCCATGACTTAGATTCCATTTCCGCAAAGATAGATGCTGTAGAGAGACGAATGGAAAAGATGACTAAAGATATTAACTCAATACGAATTAGTTGTGAGCAGTGTGGAGGACCACATTTGACAAAAGATTGTCTCAGTATTGAATTAACAATGGAACAAAGAGAGAATATTTCATACATAAACCAAAGGCCTGGAAATAATTATCAGAATAATTATCAACCGCCAAGACCGATTTACAATCAAAACCAGAATTATAACCGAAATATTCCATACAACAACCAACAAGGTCCTAGCAATCAACAAGTATCCAATAATACTTACAACCAGCAAAGACCTAATTTTCAAAACAAACCACCACAACAAACCGATGATAAAAAGCCGAATTTAGAAGATATGATGACAAAGCTAGTTGAAACTCAAACACAGTTTTTCACATCTCAGAAACAAACCAATGAACAAAATGCTCAAGCATTTAGAAATCAACAAGCTTCTATTCAAAATCTGGAACAAGAAGTGAGTAACTTAGCAAGGTTAATAGGTGAAAGAAAACCGGGAAGTCTACCTAGTGATACAAATGCTAACCCCCGGAATGAAACAGCTAAAGCCATTACCACAAGAAGTGGTACAACACTTAAACCACCTGAAATACCTGTAACTTCTGATGAAACTATTCCTACTCCACAAGAACCACAACCTGATCAAGATAAGGAAAAAGAACCGGTAGTTGAGAAGGTTAATGAAGATAACAAAGTTAAGGATAAACCTTATGTTAAACCATACCAACCACCACTTCCTTACCCGAGTAAAATGAAGAAAGAGAAACTTGAAGCCGAGCAATCCAAATTTTTGGATATGTTTAAACAGATAAATGTAAATCTTCCTTTCATTGATGTGATTTCAGGAATGCCAAGATATGCTAAATTCTTGAAAGATCTAATCTCAAATAGAAAGAAAATGGAAGAACTCTCGGCTGTTACTATGAATGCTAATTGTTCAGCAGTGCTGTTGAATAAGATACCAGAAAAACTATCTGATCCAGGAAGTTTCACAATTCCATATTTTCTGGGTAGTCTTAGTTCAATAGAAGCATTGGCAGACTTAGGTGCTAGTATAAATCTAATGCCGTATTCACTATACGCTAAACTAGACCTTGGAGAATTGAAACCAACCAGAATAAGCATACAACTAGCCGATAGATCAATAAAATATCCTAGAGGGATAATGGAGAACATGCTAGTTAAAGTTGGTACTTTAGTATTTCCAGTAGATTTTGTTGTTTTGGACATGGAAGAAGATTCTCAAGTTCCTCTCATATTAGGAAGACCATTCTTAAACACGGCTAAAGCAATGATAGACGTGTTCGGTAAGAAACTGACCCTAAGTATAGAGGATGAGAGTGTTACCTTTTCAGTTGATAGAGCAATGCAACAACCACAATCTGCAGATGATACATGTTATTATATTCAAACTATAGATGCACATGCAGAATTATTAGAAGAATTTCCAGAATTACAAGGAACAGGAGAATGTTCTTTAGGAGAAGGTAATGAACCAATTGATGAAGCTGAAATGTTAGCTACACTTATAGCTAATGGATATGAACCAACAACAGAAGAAATTCAAATGCTAAAAGAAGAAGACAGATATCGATATAAATCATCGATAGAAGAACCTCCGAAATTAGAGTTAAAGCCACTTCCAAACCATTTGGAATACGCTTATTTACATGGTGAATCTGAATTACCTGTAATAATATCGTCTTCTCTTACTGAAAATGAGAAATCACAACTCATTTATGTGTTAAAAGCTCATAAACCAGCCATTGCATGGAAGATTCATGATATTAAAGGAATAAGTCCTTCGTATTGCACACATAAAATCCTTATGGAAGAAGGTCATAAAACGTATGTGCAACGCCAACGAAGACTAAATCCTAATATGCAAGATGTAGTTAAGAAAGAGATTATTAAACTGCTAGATGCAGGTTTGATATATCCAATTTCTGATAGTCCATGGGTAAGCCCAGTTCAATGCGTGCCTAAGAAGGGTGGCATGACTGTCATTACAAATGAGAAAAATGAGCTTATTCCTACTAGGACTGTAACAGGATGGCGTGTATGTATTGATTATAGAAAATTAAATGACGCCACCAGAAAAGATCACTTTCCCTTACCTTTCATAGATCAAATGTTGGAAAGATTAGCCGGAAATAGTTACTATTGTTTTCTAGATGTATTTTCCGGATATTTTCAAATTCCAATAGCACCCGAGGATCAAGAGAAAACCACATTCACGTGCCCTTATGGTACTTTTGCTTACAAACGCATGCCATTTGGACTTTGTAACGCCCCTGCAACCTTTCAAAGGTGCATGATGGCGATTTTTCACGACATGATAGAAGAATGCATGGAAGTATTCATGGATGACTTTTCAGTCTTCGGTGATACATTTAAATCATGTCTAGTTAATCTGGAACGAATGCTAATTAGATGCGAACAATCAAATCTAGTACTTAATTGGGAGAAATGCCATTTCATGGTTAAAGAAGGCATCGTTCTTGGACATAAAATTTCAAAAGAAGGAATTGAAGTGGATAGAGCTAAAGTAGATGTAATTGCTAAACTTCCACATCCCACCAATGTTAGAGGAGTTAGGAGTTTTCTAGGGCATGCCGGTTTTTACCGACGTTTCATAAAAGATTTTTCAAAAATTGCCACTCCTATGAATAAACTCCTAGAAAAGGATGCTCCATTCATCTTTTCAGATGAGTGTATCAAATCTTTTAATATTCTTAAAGAGAAACTCACTAATGCACCGATCATGATAGCACCAAATTGGAATCTACCATTTGAACTAATGTGCGATGCAAGTGATTTTGCAATGGGAGCCGTTTTAGGACAAAGGATTGAAAAACGATTTCAACCTATATATTATGCTAGTAAGACGTTACAAGGAGCACAAATGAACTATACAACTACTGAAAAAGAACTCCTTGCTATTGTCTTTGCTTTTGACAAATTTCGTTCATATCTCGTTCTAGCAAAAACGGTGGTCTATACCGACCATTCTGCTCTTAGATACCTATTTTCAAAACAAGATGCTAAACCAAGATTATCCGTTGGATCTTACTCTTACAAGAGTTTGATATTGAAATCCGAGATAAAAGAGGAGCAGAAAATCTCGCCGCTGATCATCTTTCTCGTCTTGAAAATCCCGAATTAGAAGTTCTGAATGAATCGGCCATACAAGACAACTTTCCTGATGAATATCTATTGAAGATAGATTATAAAGAAATCCCATGGTTTGCAGACTATGCAAACTACTTAGTTTGTGGATTCCTTGAAAAAGGATTATCGTACCAAAGACGAAAGAAATTCTTCAGTGATATAAAACACTATTTCTGGGAAGATCCACATCTGTTTAAAAGTTGTCCCGATGGAATAATACGCCGATGTGTATTTGGAGATGAAGCTAGTAAAATTTTAAACCATTGTCACACAGGACCAAAAGGAGGGCATTATGGGCCTCAACTAACAGCAAGAAAAGTTTATGAAGCTGGATTCTATTGGCCTACAATTTACAAAGACGCACACCTTCTTTGCAAATCCTGTGATGCATGTCAAAGGGCCGGAAAAATAAGTCAACGTGATGAAATGCCACAAAATGTCATCCAAGTATGTGAAGTATTTGACATTTGGGGTATTGACTTTATGGGTCCATTTCCAAAATCTCATAATAATCTATATATACTCGTAGCCATTGATTATGTATCTAAATGGGTGGAAGCACAAGCTCTCCCAACTAATGATGCACGAGTTGTAGTCAACTTTTTAAAACGTCTTTTTGCAAGGTTTGGAACACCGAAAGCTTTAATAAGTGATCGGGGTACTCATTTCTGTAATAATCAACTTGAGAAAGTTCTTAAAAGATATGGAGTAACTCATAAAATCTCCACCGCATATCATCCACAAACAAGTGGACAAGTTGAAAATACCAACCGAGCTTTAAAACGTATTCTAGAGAAAACTGTAGGATCAAATCCGAAGGAATGGTCCATTAAATTGGAGGATGCACTCTGGGCTTTTAGAACAGCCTACAAAACTCCAATTAGAACCACACCTTTTAGACTTGTTTATGGAAAAGCATGTCATCTTCTAGTAGAAATTGAACACAAAGCATTTTGGGCTTTGAAGACATGTAATCTTGATTTACATGAAGCTGGACGTCTACGATTAAGTCAACTAAACGAATTAGAAGAATTAAGACATGAAGCATACGAAAATTCGTTAATCTATAAAGAAAGAACGAAGAAATGGCATGATAAAAGAATCAGAAGTTCAAAAGAATTTAAAGAAGGAGACAGAGTTCTTCTTTTCAATTCACGATTCAAGCTATTTCCTGGAAAATTGAAATCAAGATGGTCTGGACCATTCATAGTCAAAAGAGTTTTCCCATACGGAACGATAGAATTAATAAATTCAAATGGGATTGAATTTAAAGTTAATGGTCACAGAGTTAAACATTACATACATGGTCCGATGGAAGTCGACAACGAAGTTAATCACAATTTCGACACCACAGCTAACTAAGTGTGGGGAGAATCAAGTCTTTAAAGGATAATATGTATTTCTGTTAGAGTTAGATTGTCTGTTTTCGTGTAGTTCTCGAAAATGGAACCCGAATGGTCTTTCCCTAGCAGACCCTAAAGAACTAATCTTCTCCCCCCATTCTGAATTTTTATTTTTTTTAGGTTTTTACAAAATGAAGACTGCCTGTGAGCTAAACCATGGTCTAATGCTACACGCTTTGATCACTAAACGTAATAATGACATACTACCGAGTGAAATAGTATCAGTAATCAGAGAAAGAATGGACGGAGTTAGAAAAGAATCCAGATGCGAAGATAATAAGTTACAATTTGGTAAAGAAAAATCAAAATCCGCAGTGAAAAGAAGAGCACGACACCTAGAAAGATGTCACAAATGCGGAAAATGGTCACATGGAGGTAAATGTTCAAATAATCAAACCTATTCAAATACCGAATTTGTTATTTTACGTTTAGAAGAAAAGACACTGAATGCTCGAGGTTACGCCTATGTAGCCATGGAAAATCAATTAAACCGCCTATCTTATGAATGGGATAGATCATATAACTAAGAAATCTATTCCACAGGTATGTCTGTATAGTTTTTATTTTTATTTTTATTTTTAACCTTTTGATAATAAACGCTAATTTGTTCGCTAAAAAGTATTAAATTGGTATTAAATAAAATTAGGTTTGGCGACCGAAATTATTGATATCATTCAAAAATTTATTACATCACTGCGAAATTTAACGTTTATTCTTAAGGTATAAATATCTTTAATCAATCAACACAAAATATTTCAAAAATTCATCATGAGTTAAATTAAGTCTTGGAACCGAAATTACTTTACCGAAAAGAGGGGCGCATATTTTTGATAATATTTGATTGATTAAAGTGGGATAAAAAGACAAAAAGATTTTTAATTTTATTTTTACCATGTTTTTTTAAAAAAAATTAATATTTGAACCCTTTATAAATATTGTAAACTTTGTAAAATCAATATTTTTAAAATTGTAAATATTTGAAAAAATTAATATAAGTTTGGTGTGAATTTATAATATGAATTTTTAAATTAATATTGGTGTGAACTTTTAATTTTTAAAATATGAATTTTTAATTTTATGCATTTCAAATTTTGAGTTTGGTGTGAATTTTTAATATTAATTTTGAATTTTATATTTAAGTTGTGTGAATTTAAAAACAAAAATTTACTTTATCTCATTAAGTTAAGAATATGATTTTTAAAATTCATCGTAAGTTGAAGACTAGGTCTTTGAACCGAAATTGCTTTACTCGAGGGAGGGACGAGAACTTTTAATATCATTATTTTTAATCTTATTGAATTAAAGTATGCCAAAAACATTGAAAAAACCCAAAAATCTTAGCTTTTAAAACAATCGCTACAAAAAGACAAATTTTAAAATTTTGTCGAAGGACGGACTAGGACATCGATCCGAAACGACCTCGTCCTAAATAACAAGGGAAACAAAATTTTAAAATTAATTACTTAATTGTTTTAATAAGTTAATGATTATAAAAAAAAAAAAAAAAAAAAAAAAAAAAAAAAAAAACCAAACTCCGCGAGTCGCGGAGTTTGGAGGGTTAATCCCCGCGACTCGCGGGAGAGTCGGATTACAGAAAAAAAATAAAGAGCTGCAACAGCTCAGTTTCACACACCCAAAACAGAAAATAGCTGCGAAATACTCCGAAAATACCCGAGAAAAAACCCCCAAAATCACAATTTTTAACCGTTAATCACCAAATCTTTTGCTAAAATCATGTTGAGAAGGATGCTATCTAAGAATTACTCAAGAAAAATGGTAAATTTCTACACCTAAACACCATTTATTCCGAAATTTGGTGTTCTTGAGTCATTTTTTTCCCAATTTGATTTTGATGCTTTTTAGTGTAATTAAACTTAAATTGTTTATGTATTATGCTTGTATAACTTAGATTGATGCTGTTTAACATGATTAGAAGCCTTAAACTTCAAATTTTGAGTAATCTAGGGTTTGTGTTCATGAGCAAATTTGGGGCTTTTTGATATAAACAGGTTATGGCCGATTTTTGTCATGAATTGTTGCTAAAATAAGTAGTGTAACATGTCTAGGTAGTTGAATGATCCAAACTTTGAGCCTAAACATGATTTTGAGAATTAAAGTGGACTTTTTCAAGTCTAAAATTCATGAACTTGATTTTTGAAAGATAATGCCATTTGAAACTTGTTTAATTGCTAGTAATGATTATTTTGACATGTTATTTGAGTTGAATGATTATGAACTTGGCGAACATTTTCGTATATGCTTATTTGAAAAAGTGTAGATTTGATGAAAATATGAAAATGAGCTTAAGTTTGATATAAATTGATAATGTCATTGTAATTATTTTGATTGATGATTTTGCTGAAACTAATGCATATTTGGATGCACAAAAATTGTGTTTGATGTGTTTTGCAGAATGAAAGGGGTGAATCTTCATCCCAAGCCCGCAATGCTCCTGCTGAGAATTTGGAACAACAGGAGGTGGATAACTACTACAAGCAGGATATACCTCATCCAGTCATGACCTTTTTCGATATGCACTTGGAAGAGTTGCACCCGAACCTGAGATTTGACAGACTTTGGATAGATTATCCAAAATATCAACGGGGTTTGCATACTCTTCATTCTAAGGTTGTTGAGGTACCGAGGGTCATAGAATGGGGACCCTTAGAAGCTGTAGAATTGGCCGGGCCAATTAGGGAATTACTTGTACAGAGGTATGGTAATTCTTCTTTTAATGACTGGGTACGTTTATTCACCATGCGTAGACCTGTATATAAAGTATGGTGTGAAGAATTGTTATGTAGTATAGAGTTGAATGATCGGGTAGCTAGTTTAACCGATCGTTCTTTTATTATATTTTTGTTAGGCGGTTCGATGCGCCACATGTCTTTACTGGACATGGCTCAGGCTTTACGTATATATACGCCTGAGGAGTTAGCGTCTGCCGATTGTAGAGGATTGATACTAAACGGTAGAAAGATAGATGAAAATTTTGATACATACGGTGTGTGGAGTCAAATGACAAGCCATCACCGTTTCAAAGGCGGAAATTACTCTTATTTGGATATAGATAGAGCCGAATTAAGAGTGATACATAGGTTTTTAGCTAATTCGATTACACAAAGGGGTAAAAACAAGGAAAAGGTAAATGAACAGGATTTGTTTTACCATATGTGTATTCGAGACCCACAAAGCACTGTAAGTATACCATATTGTGTGGGTTATTATTTATCAGCTATGGTTCGGGGGATGCGACCGCATAGCATAATAGGAGGTGGTATTTTTATTACTTTGATTGGTGAATATCTCGGTGTGGATATAAGTCGGGGGGGATTATTAGTAGAAGAACCAGAACCCTGCGATACTATAGGTTTAAATGTATACCATGGTGCGAAAGTTTTGAAAAGGCGAAATAACGCCGCAGTACGATACCATGGTAGACATCCACAGGTGGAGAGAAACCAACAACAAGGTAATGTAGGAGGGGGGAATGAGATGCAAGAAATGCATAGGTTTATAGCTTCTCAGGAATACGAAAATGCTAGACAGAGAGCATTTGAAGATTGGCAAGTTCATCAGAACCAGATCATAGCTCATTGCCAACATATTGGTAGAAACTATATTCCTACACCGAAACCCATCTTCCCTCCTTGGTCTATAGAGATGCAGCCACCATATCCTACGTATGACCCTGTCGAAGCATTCTATAGCACCTATGGTTATGCCTGGAACCCCTATTGGTACCAATATCATCCTTAGTTTACTTATTATTTTTTTTTATTTTGTAATTTGTAATTATTGATACGTTTAATACTTTTGTTAATATTGTAATCATTTTTATAATTATCTAAGTTTTATTCTTAGATTTTAATAATTTTTGAATGTGGGGTAATATATCAAACTTCAAAAATATGTATATATGTTTGCAGTTTATCTTATGTACACAACAGGGTAAAACAACGCATTTTCAAAGACTGGCATTAAGTTCAGCAAAAGCAACTAATTTTGACGACAAGATGCAAAATATATGTGAAATAACAACAAGACGGAATGAACAAATGATGTGCACCATTTATCATTCAGCAAACAAACGCCAATATATTTGGAAACTTTGGTAAAAATTTAATCATTTTCACACAAATCACCCTCAATAATTTAAATTGTTACTGATTTCTTGCAAATGAGGGCATTGCAAGATCTTAAGTGTGGGAAGGGGTTAAATTCTTTCGGATTTTAAAATTTTTATCTTAAACACTTGGTTACCATTAAAAATACTAGTAAAGCAGTAGTTGTATTAGAATCTAGTGCTCTCTGATAATAAAGAACAGCCCTGGTCTTATATACTGACTACCCAATTCTAGTAAAAAATTTTCAAAATTTTCAATTAAATGAACTCAAAATCATGTTTATACATATTTATGAACGATAAAACTAGGTTTTAACACCGAAATTATTGTAACCTCGGAAAGGACATAAATTGAGAAACAAACCAAAATGTTAAAATTCATTTAAAATGGAATAGAGGACGATAAAAAGGAAAATAAAAGCCAAGTGTGGGAAAATTCTCCAAGTTATTCAAAACATATATCACATATATCTGTAACAAATAACTGAAAATACTTTTGCTTTGGACTAAACTAAACTGTTTTACCCGATGAAAGAAAAGAAGATATGGATCTACACGATGAATCAATTCCATCATTAAAAGGAAGTAAAGTCTTCCGAAAAAGACACGCGCTTCTTGATTTAGGTCATGAAGTTGTCGTCCAGACCAGCTGTAGGTTGACGAAAAATCTAGAAAAGTCATCACTAAAATCAGCAGGAAATCCACGGACCTCAGCATTAAACAGGGTCACCAAGTGGTCAGATTTATCCTAACCATGAGAAGGATTTATCTCGTACAATGGGGGGCACCATGCAAATTAGCTGGATAAGACTAATGAATCAGATCCCCAGAAAGGATAATCTCCTTAAAGATTAAAAATCAGCTTTTAAGACTGATATTACTCAATCCTAGAGATTGACCTTAAAGATTGAGAATTCAAACTCATGGAATTCAATGATATCTAAACTCGAGCTTGAACGAGAAAATATTTTGATCAAAATTATAAACCGATTTGTTTTCTGAAAACCCATTTTCAATGCGTTCATTACCATTGAACGTAAAATCCTAGGAATTCACTTGGAATTCATTAGGTCACCTGAACCAAATCGGGTGTCAACCGTAAGAACGGTGGTTGCATAGCATGGTCAAAGACAGGACCTTGTGCCATACCGAAAAATTATAAGGGTGAGCTTTACTATTGCTCCTACCAAGGATAGTAATTGCGTCTGACACGTTATAGACCATAATTAAAAGCATGTCAGGGGACATTGCCTTAACAGTTGCTTGTTCAACGCTTTCCTTTACAACCGGACGGTAGTTTATCGAAAGGTAATATACGGGACAAGTAAACTGGACGTGTTGCTTTCCAAATACAAGGTTAGCAAGTGGGTGACACAAAACAGCAAGTTTTGAGCTAAAATTTTCAATTCTGAAACCCACCAAACCCACAAAAATATTTTGCAAACACCGGTAAAGGGTTATCCCGGAAAACTTATCTAGGGTAAAAACTAGATTTAATTTTCAAAAGATCAAATGTTTTCATAAAGATCCAATTTCCTTAATGGATCTAAATTTTTATATAGTCATGTGGGACTGTAAACCATATCGTTACTACCATTGTTTATACCGCCGTATAGAAAATCACTGATGTACAAAGTGTGAAGAATAAAGAAGTGATTCTAGTATTTCAAAACGATATTGCTTGAGGACAAGCAACGCTCAAGTGTGGGAATATTTGATAATGCTAAAAACGAACATATATTTCATAGCATTATTCCTCAAGAAAGACAAGCTTTTAGTTGCAATTGTTCTATTTACAAGTGATATTCGTTTAAATAATAAAAGGTGAATACAAAAGACAGATTCGACGAATTGAAGATGCAAACGACCAAAAAGATCAAAAGTACAAAAGACAATCAAAAAGGTTTCAATTATTGATAAGAAACGTCTCGAAATTACAAGAGTACAAGATTCAAAACGCAAAGTACAAGATATTAAATTGTACGCAAGGACGTTCGAAAATCCGGAACCGGGACCAGAGTCAACTCTCAACGCTCGACGCAACGGACTAAAAATTACAAGTTAACTATGTATATAAATATAATATAATATATAATTAATTATATTAATTATATATATATTATATTTATAAATAAAAACCGTCGGCAGAGAAAGACTCCAAAGTGTGAGCTGGAATTTCATACTCCGCGACTCGCGGAGTTTGAAGGCAAAATATGCCGCGAGTCGCGGAGCCCCAAAATGAAAAAATGCCTATAAAGCCAACCGAATTCTGATCGTAAAAACCATCTTTTTTTCTTCCTCATTCATACGTAAAATTTATATTTATATTTATAATTTATATTTTAATTTTAATTATAATTCTAATAATAAGGGTATGTTAGCGATTATTGTAAGGGTGTAAGTCGAAATTCTGTCCGTGTAACGCTACGCTATTTTTAATCATTGTAAGTTATGTTCACCTTTTTACATTAATGTCTCGTAGCTAAGTTATTATTATGCTTATTTAAAACGAAGTAATCATGATGTTGGGCTAATTACTAAAATTGGGTAATTGGGCTTTGTACCATAATTGGGGTTTGGACAAAAGAACGACACTTGTGGAAATTAGACTATGGGCTATTAATGGGCTTTATATTTGTTTAACTAAATGATAGTTTGTTAATGTTAATATAAAGATTTACAATTGGGCGTCCCTATAAATTACCATATACACTCAATCGGACACGATGGGCGGGGTATTTATATGTACGAATAATCGTTCATTTAACCGGACACGGGAATGAATTAATAGCCACTAGAATAATTAAAACAGGGGTGAAATTACATTCAAGGGTAATTGGTGTAATTGTTAACAAAGTAGTAAAACCTTGGTTTACACGCAGTCGATAACCTGGTGTATTCATTAAACAAAGTATTAAAACCTTGTTACAATTCGAATCCCCAATTAGTTGGAATATTTAACTTCGGGTATAAGAATAATTTGATGAGGACACTCGCACTTTATATTTATGACTGATGGACTGTTATGGACAAAAACCAGACAGACATATTAAATAATCCAGGACAAAGGACAATTAACCCATGGGCATAAAACTAAAATCAACACGTCGAACATCATGATTACGGAAGTTTAAATAAGCATAATTCTTTTATTTCATATTTAATTTCCTTTATTTTATATTTAATTGCACTTCTAATTATCGCACTTTTATTTATTGTTATTTAATCGCACTTTTAATTATCGTACTTTTTAATTATCGCAAGTTTATTTTATCGCACTTTTATTATTCGCAATTTCATTATCGTTATTTACTTTAAGTTTTAATTTAAGTCTTTTATTTATTTAATATTTTACATTAGGTTTTAACTGCGACTAAAGTTTTAAAATCGACAAACCGGTCATTAAACGGTAAAAACCCCCCTTTATAATAATAATATTACTTATATATATGTTTGTATTTTTTATAAAAGTAAACTAATATAGCGTTGAGCTTTGTTTAAAAAAGATTCCCTGTAGAACGAACCGGACTTACTAAAAACTACACTACTGTACGATTAGGTACACTGCCTATAAGTGTTGTAGCAAGGTTTAAGTATATCCATTCTCTAAATAAATAAATATCTTGTGTAAAATTGTATCGTATTTAATAGTTTTTCCTAGTAAAATATAAACTATTTCGTATACCTTAGCTTTGACATCAGCGTTAATGCAGTCAAGGGTTTTGCTATTCTGGAAAAGTCTTGGATGAACCTTCTGTAGTAACCAGCTAGTCCTAAAAACTGGCGTATGTGTTTCGGAGTTTTCGGGGTTTCCCACTTTTCAACAGTTTTTATCTTTGCCGGATCCACCTTAATACCTTATTTGTTCACTATGTGACCGAGGAATTGAACTTCTTCCAACCAAAATGCACACTTTGAAAACTTAGCGTACAATTCTTCCTTCCTCAATACTTCTAACACCTTTCTCAAATGTTCACCGTGTTCTTGGTCATTCTTTGAGTAAATAAGTATGTCATCAATGAAAACAATGACAAACTTGTCAAGGTATGGTCCACACACTCGGTTTATAAGGTCCATGAACACAGCTGGTGCATTAGTTAAACCAAACGGCATGACCATAAACTCGTAATGACCGTAACATGTTCTGAAAGTAGTCTTTGGAATATCATCTTCTTTCACCCGCATTTGATGATACCCGGAACGTAAGTCAATCTTTGAATAAATAGAAGAGCCTTGTAGTTGATCAAATAAGTCGTTGATTCTCGATAGTGGGTAGAGGTTCTTGATGGTAAGTTTGTTCAACTCTCGGTAGTCGATACACAACCTGAATGTACCATCTTTCTTCTTGACAAACAAAACAGGAGCTCCCCACGGTGATGTGCTTGGTCGAATGAAACCACGCTCTAAAAGTTCTTGTAATTGGCTTTGTAGTTCTTTCATCTCGCTGGGTGCGAGTCTGTAAGGAGCACGAGCTATTGGTGCAGCTCCTGGTACAAGATCTATTTGAAATTCAACGGATCGATGTGGGGGTAATCCCGGTAATTCTTTCAGAAATACATCGGGAAATTCTTTTGCAATGGGAACATCATTGATGCTCTTTTCTTCAGTTTGTACTTTCTCGACGTGTGCTAGAACAGCATAGCAACCTTTTCTTATTAGTTTTTGTGTCTTCAAATTACTAATAAGATGTAGCTTCGTGTTGCCCTTTTCTCCGTACACCATTAAGGGTTTTCCTTTTTCTCGTATAATGCGAATTGCATTTTTGTAACAAACAATCTCTGCTTTCACTTCTTTCAACCAGTCCATACCGATTATCACATCAAAACTCCCTAACTCTACTGGTATCAAATCAATCTTAAATGTTTCGCTAACCAGTTTAATTTCTCGATTCCGACATATATTATCTGCTGAAATTAATTTACCATTTGCTAATTCGAGTAAAAATTTACAATCCAAAGGCGTCAATGGACAACTTAATTTAGCACAAAAATCTCTACTCATATAGCTTCTATCCGCACCCGAATCAAATAAAACGTAAGCAGATTTATTGTCAATAAGAAACGTACCCGTAACAAGCTCCGGGTCTTCCTGTGCCTCTGCCGCATTAATATTGAAAACTCTTCCGCGGCCTTGTCCATTCGTGTTCTCCTGGTTCGGGCAATTTATAATAATGTGGCCCGGTTTTCCACATTTATAACAAACTACATTGGCATAAGTTGCTCCGACACTACTTGCTCCGCCATTACTCGTTCCGACACCATTTGTTCCTTTCGTTCTATTAACCCCTGGTCCGTAGACCTCACACTTCACCGCGCTATGACCATTTCTTTTACACTTGTTGCAAAATTTGGTGCAGAACCCTGAGTGATACTTTTCACACCTTTGGCATAGCTGCTTCTGATTGTTGTTGTTGTTGCTGTTATTATTATTGTTGGGATGATTGTTTTAGTTGCTGTTGTTGTTGTTGTTGTTGTTGTTGTTGTTGTTGTTGTTGTTGTTGTTGTTGTTGTTGTTGTTGTTGTTGGGCCGTTTGTTGTAGTTGCGATTGATGTTGCGATTGTTGGGATAATTGTTGCGATTATTGTTGTAATTGCCGTTGTTGTTGTATTGGTGATTCTTATCACCGTTTTCCTCCCACTTTCTTTTGACTTGCTTCACATTCACCTCTTCAGCAGTCTGTTCTTTAATTCTTTCTTCAATCTGGTTCACTAGTTTGTGAGCCATTCTACATGCCTGTTGTATGGAGGCGGGCTCGTGTGAACTTATATCTTCTTGGATTCTTTCCGGTAATCCTTTCACAAACGCGTCGATCTTCTCTTCCTCATCTTCGAATGCTCCCGGACACAATAGGTACAATTCTGTGAATCGTCTTTCGTACGTGGTAATATCAAATCCTTGGGTTCGTAACCCTCTAAGTTCTGTCTTGAGCTTATTGACCTCGGTTCTGGGACGGTACTTCTCGTTCATCAAGTGCTTGAATGCTGACCACGGTAGTGCGTACGCATCGTCTTGTCCCACTTGCTCTAGATAGGTATTCCACCATGTTAACGCAGAACCTGTGAAGGTATGCGTAGCGTACTTCACTTTGTCCTCTTCAGTACACTTACTTATGGCAAACACCGATTCGACCTTCTCGGTCCACCGTTTCAATCCGATCGGTCCTTCGGTTCCATTAAATTTCAAAGGTTTGCAGGCAGTGAATTCTTTGTAGGTGCATCCTACACGATTTCCTGTACTGCTAGATCCAAGGTTATTGTTGGTATGTAGCGCAGCCTGTACTGCGGCTATGTTTGAAGCTAGAAAAGTACAGAATTCCTCTTCATTCATATTCACGGTGTGTCGAGTAGTCGGTGCCATTTCCTTCAAAATAGTCAAATGGAACAAGTTAATCATACAGAATATTAAGAGTAGTTAATAGTATTTCGTAGCATAATATGAACTCATTTATAAAAGCTTTTTCTTCATATTAGCGTTTTATAAGTTTAAATTCGGGTAGTACCTACCCGTTAAGTTCATACTTAGTAGCTAATATACAATTCAACTACTACAATTCTATATGAAAAACTGATTATAATAATATTTTGCGTTCAAACTTTTACACAATATTTTACAAACTTGCAATACCGCTTATTTTACATATAGCATGAAATATAGCACACAATAAATTTGATACAAGATGGTTGTGAAGATAATTCTAGCTAGTACACAAGTCGTTCAGCAAAGGCAATAAAGACACGTAATTCATACGTCCAGAAACAAGTCATGCATTCTGGTTTTACTAGGATTACTTCCCATCCTTGGTCTTGTGGAACATAACCGTTATGGCCGTTGATAAGACAGCGTGTTGTAACGTTGTCAAAGGGACGAGGGTTACGTAATGTCCAACAGTCCCGTAACAATCTAAAAACCTCATTTCTTACCCCAATTACCGACTCCGTCACTTGTGGGAACGTTTTGTTTAATAGTTGTAGGCCGATGTTCTTGTTCTCACTTTGGTGAGAAGCGAACATTACTAATCCGTAAGCATAACATGCTTCTTTATGTTGCATGTTAGCCGCTTTTTCTAAATCACGAAGTCCAATATTCGGATATATTGAGTCAAAATAATTTCTTAACCCATTGTGTAAAATAGCATTTGGGTTCCCCGCAATATATGCGTCAAAGTAAACACATCGTAACTTATGAATTTCCCAATTTGATATCCCCCATCTTTCGAACGAAAGCCTTTTATAAACCAAGGAATTCTTGGAACGTTCTTCGAATGTCTTACAAACTGATCTCGCCTTAAATAGTTGTGCCGAAGAATTCTGACCGACTCTAGACAAGATTTCATCAATCATGTCTCCGGGTAGGTCTCTTAAAATATTGGGTTGTCTATCCATTTTGTGTTTTTATACTGTAAAATAGACAAGAGTTAGATTCATAAAAAAAATACTTATTAATACCAGCAATTTTTACATATATCATAAAGCATAAGTACACTATATTACATATATTACACCACACGAATACAACTATCTTATTCCGACTCGCTTGTTTCTTCTTCTTCGGTTTTGGTTCGTTTTGCCAAGTTTCTAGGGATATATGATGTTCCCCTAATACGAGCCGTCGTTTTCCACATTGGTTTAGAAAAACCAGGTGGTTTAGAGGTTCCCGGGTCATTGTTACAACTTAAGGACTTCGGGGGTTGACGATACATATAAAGTTCATCAGGGTTGGAATTATATTTCTCTATTTTTATGCCCTTTCCCTTATTATTTTCTTTTGCCTTTTTAAATTCAGTTGGGGTAATTTCTATAACATCATCGGAATTCTCGTCAGAATCCGATTCATCGGAGAATTGGTAATCCTCCCAATATTTTGCTTCCTTGGCGGAAACACCATTGACCATAATTAACCTTGGTCGGTTGGTTGAGGATTTTCTTTTACTTAACCGTTTTATTATTTCCCCAACCGGTTCTATTTCTTCATCCGGTTCCGATTCTTCTTCCGGTTCCGATTCTTCTTCCGGTTCCGACTCTTCTTCCGGTTCCGCTTCGGGAACTTGTGAATCAGTCCACGAATCATTCCAATTTACATTTGACTCTTCATTATTATTAGGTGAGTCAATGGGACTTGTTCTAGAGGTAGACATCTATCACATAATATCAAACGCGTTAAGAGATTAATATATCACATAATATTCACATGTTAAAAATATATAGTTTCCAACAAAATTTGTTAAGCAATCATTTTTCAAGTAAGCACGGTCGAAGTCCAGACTCACTAATGAATCCTAACAAACTAGATAAGACACACTAATGCAAAATTCTGGTTCTCTAAGACCAACGCTCGGATACCAACTGAAATGTCCCGTTCTTATTGATTAAAAACGTTCCATATTAATTGATTTCATTGCGAGGTTTTGACCTCTATATGAGACGTTTTTCAAAGACTGCATTCATTTTTAAAACAAACCATAACCTTTATTTCATAAATAAAGGTTTAAAAAGCTTTACGTAGATTATCAAATAATGATAATCTAAAATATCCTGTTTACACACGACCATTACATAATGGTTTACAATACAAATATGTTACATCGAAATCAGTTTCTTGAATGCAGTTTTTACACAATATCATACAAACATGGACTCCAAATCTTGTCCTTATTTTAGTATGCAACAGCGGAAGCTCTTAATATTCACCTGAGAATAAACATGCTTTAAACGTCAACAAAAATGTTGGTGAGTTATAGGTTTAACCAATATATATCAAATCGTAACAATAGACCACAAGATTTCATATTTCAATACACATCCCATACATAGAGATAAAAATCATTCATATGGTGAACACCTGGTAACCGACATTAACAAGATGCATATATAAGAATATCCCTATCATTCCGGGACACCCTTCGGATATGATATAAATTTCGAAGTACTAAAGCATCCGGTACTTTGGATGGGGTTTGTTTTTCCCAATAGATCTATCTTTAGGATTCGCGTCAATTAGGGTGTCTGTTCCCTAATTCTTAGATTACCAGACTTAATAAAAAGGGGCATATTCGATTTCGATAATTCAACCATAGAATGTAGTTTCACGTACTTGTGTCTATTTTGTAAATCATTTATAAAACCTGCATGTATTCTCATCCCAAAAATATTAGATTTTAAAAGTGGGACTATAACTCACTTTCACAGATTTTTACTTCATCGGGAAGTAAGACTTGGCCACTGTTTGATTCACGAACCTATAACAATATATACATATATATCAAAGTATGTTCAAAATATATTTACAACACTTTTAATATATTTTGATGTTTTAAGTTTATTAAGTCAGCTGTCCTCGTTAGTAACCTACAACTCGTTGTCCACAGTTAGATGTACAGAAATAAATCGATAAATATTATCTTGAATCAATCCACGACCCAGTGTATACGTATCTCAGTATTGATCACAACTCAAACTATATATATTTTGGAATCAACCTCAACCCTGTATAGCTAACTCCAACATTCACATATAGAGTGTCTATGGTTGTTCCGAAATACATATAGATGTGTCGACATGATAGGTCGAAACATTGTATACGTGTCTATGGTATCTCAAGATTACATAATATACAATACAAGTTTATTAAGTTATGGTTGGAATAGATTTGTTACCAATTTTCACGTAGCTAAAATGAGAAAAATTTTCCAATCTTGTTTTACCCATAACTTCTTCATTTTAAATCCGTTTTGAGTGAATCAAATTGCTATGGTTTCATATTGAACTCTATTTTATGAATCTAAACAGAAAAAGTATAGGTTTATAGTCGGAAAAATAAGTTACAAGTCGTTTTTGTAAAGGTAGTCATTTCAGTCGAAAGAACGACGTCTAGATGACCATTTTAGAAAACATACTTCCACTTTGAGTTTAACCATAATTTTTGGATATAGTTTCATGTTCATAATAAAAATCATTTTCTCAGAATAACAACTTTTAAATCAAAGTTTATCATAGTTTTTAATTAACTAACCCAAAACAGCCCGCGGTGGTACTAAGACGGCGTAAATCCGGTTTTACGGTGTTTTTCGTGTTTCCAAGTTTTAAATCATTAAGTTAGCATATCATATAGATATAGAACATATGTTTAGTTAGTTTTAAAAGTCAAGTTAGAAGGATTAACTTTTGTTTGCGAACAAGTTTAGAATTAACTAAACTATGTTCTAGTGATTACGAGTTTAAACCTTCGAATAAGATAGTTTTATATATATGAATAGAATGATGTTATGAACATCATTACTACCTCAAGTTTAGTAGGTAAACCTACTGGAAGTGACAAGAAATGATCTAGCTTCAAAGGATCTTGGATGGCTTGAAAGTTCTTGAAGTAGGATCATGACACAAAAACAAGTTCAAGTAAGATTTTTCCTCGAATTAAGATAGTTTATAGTTATAGAAATTGAATCAAAGTTTGAATATGAATATTACCTTGAATAAGAAAGATAACCTACTGTATATAACAAAGGTTTCTTGATCTTAGATGATTACTTGGAATGGATTAGAAAGCTTGGAAGTAAATTAGTAAACTTGAAGGGATTTTTGAAGTGTTCTTGAAGTGTTCTTCATATGATGATTATAGCTTGATTCTTGAAGTGATTTTTGATGAAGATGATGATTAACTACTGGAAAAATACGTTCATAATAGTGTATGTATGTTGAGAGAGAATTAGAAAGAGAATTGGAAGTGAAATGGAGTGAATGATGAGTGGTAATTGGTGAGTGGTGAGTGGGGTTAAAAGGAGTTCTAGTTAGTTGACTAGCTCATGGTAGAAGTTAAAATTTATTAGTCATACATGACATAATCAAGAGTGGAATCTCATGCTAGTTCCTATTGGTATATACCCATAGTAAGTAAGTTTTGAAGCTGTGTATAATACGGGTAAGAATACGACTAGAATTCTTGATGAAAGAAAATAATGGGAAAGTAACTGTAACCATTTTCGTTAAGTATGCGTGTTTTGATATATGTCTTGAAGTCTTCCAAAAGTATTTTAATGCATCTAAATACACCACATGTATATACATTTTAACTGAGTCGTTAAGTCATCGTTAGTTGTTACATGTAAGTGTTGTTTTGAAACTTTTAAGTTAACGATCTCAATTAATGTTGTTAACCCATTGTTTATTATATCTAATGAGATGTTAAATTGTTATATTATCATGATATTATGATATATTAATATATCTTAATATGATATATATACATTAAATGTCGTTACAACGATAATCGTTACATATATGTCTCGTTTCGAAATCCTTAAGTTAGTAGTCTTGTTTATATGTATATAACTCATTGTTAATATACTTATGGAGATACTTACTTATCATAATCTCATGTTAACCATATGTATATCCATATATATATATCGTCATGTCGTTTTTACAAGTTTTAACGTTCGTGAATCGCCGGTCAACTTGGGTGGTCAATTGTCTATATGAAACATATTTCAATTAATCAAGTCTTAACAAGTTTGATTGCTTAACATGTTGGAAACATTTAATCATGTAAATATCAATCTCAATTAATATATATAAACATGGAAAAGTTCGGGTCACTACACCATACATAGAGATAAAATTCATTCATATAGTGAACACCTGGTAACCGACATTAACAAGATGCATATAAGAATATCCCCTATCATTCCGGGAAATCCTTCGGACATGATAAAAATGAATTCGAAGTACTAAAGCATCCGGTACTTTGGATGGGGTTCGTTAGGCCCAATAGATCTATCTTTAAGATTCGCGTCAATTAGTAGATCGGTTTACTAATTCTTAGGTTACCAAGCAAAAGGGGCATATTCGGCTTTGATCATACACCCATATAATGTAGTTTCAATTACTTGTGTCTATTTCGTAAAACATTTATAAAACTGCATGTATTCTCATCCCAAAATATTAGATTTTAAAAGTGGGACTATAACTCACATTCACAGATTTTTACTTCGTCGGAAAGTAAGATTTGGCCACTAGTCGATTCACGAACCTATAACAAATATGTACATATATATTAAAGTATGTTCAAAATATATTTACAACACTTTTAATACATTTTGATGTTTTAAGTTTATTAAGTCAGCTGTCCTCGTTAGTAACCTACAACTAGTTGTCTATAGTTAGATGTACAGAAATAAATTGATATATATTATCTTGAATCAATCCACGACCCAGTGTATACACGTCTCATACTAGATCACAACTCAAAGTAAATATATTTTTGGAATCAACCTCAACCCTGTATAGCTAACTCTAAAATTACTGCATATAGAGTGTCTATGGTTGTTCCAAATAATATATATAGATGGGTCGATATGATATGTGAAAACATTTGCATACGTGTCTATGGTATCCCAAGATTACATAATATATTAGAAGACATGTATAATAAAATATAATTTAGCTAGGATATGATTAATATCAATTTGTTACCAATTTTTACGTAGCTACAACAAGCAAAAATATCCAATATTGTTTTACCCATAACTTCTTCATTTTAAATCCGTTTTGAGTGTTTCAAGTTGCTATGGTTTCATATTGAACTTAAGTTTATGAATATAAATAGAAAAAGTATAAGTTTATAGTCAGAAATACAGGTTACAAGTCGTTTTTGTAAAGGTAGTCATTTCAGTCGAAAGAACGACGTCTAGATGACCATTTTGGAAAACATACTTCCACTTTGAGTTTAACCATGATTTTTGGATATAGTTTCATGTTCATAAGAAAAATCATTTTCCCAGAAGAACAACTTTTAAATCAAAGTTTATCATAGTTTTTAATTAACTAACCCAAAACAGCCCGCGGTATTACTACGACGGCGTATATCCGGTTTTACGGTGTTTTTCGTGTTTTCCAGTCTTAATTCATTAAGTTAGCATATCATATAGATATAGAATATGTGTTTAGTTGATTTTAAAAGTCAAGTTAGAAGAATTAACTTTTGTTTGCGAACAAGTTTAGAATTAACTTAACTATGTTCTAGTGATTTCAAGTTAAAACCTTCGAATAAGGTAGTTTTATATATATGAATCGAATGATGTTATGAACATCATTACTACCTCAGGTTTTGTGGATAAACCTACTAGAAATGAGAAAAATAGATCTAGCTTCAAATGATCCTTGGATGGCTTGAAAGTTCTTGAAGCAGAATCATGACACGAAAACAAGTTCAAGTAAGATTTTCACTCGAAATAAGATTTTATAGTTATAGAAATTGAATCAAAGTTTGAATACGAGTATTACCTTATATTAGAAAGATATCTTACTGTAAATAAAAAAGATTTCTTGAGGTTGGATGATCACCTTACAAGATTGGAAGTAAGCTAGCAAACTTGGAAGTATTCTTGATTTTATGAAACTAGAACTTATAGAATTTTTGAAGAACACTTAGAACTTGAAGATAGAACTTGAGAGTGACCAATTAGATGAAGAAAATTGAAGAATAAAAGTTTTTGTAGGTGTTTTTGGTCGTTGGTATATGGATTAGTTATAAAGGATGTGTAATTTTGTTTACTTGTAAATAAATCATGAATAATTACTCATATTTTTGTAATTTTATGAGATATTTCATGCTAGTTGCAAAATGATGGTTCCCACATGTGTTAGGTGACTCACATGGGCTGCTAAGAGCTGATCATTGGAGTGTATATACCAATAGTACATACATCTAAAAGCTGTGTATTGTACGAGTACGAATACGGGTGCATACGAGTAGAATTGTTGATGAAACTGAACGAGGATGTAATTGTAAGCATTTTTGTTAAGTAGAAGTATTTTGATAAGTTTCTTGAAGTCTTTAAAAAGTGTATGAATACATATTAAAACACTACATGTATATACATTTTAACTGAGTTGTTAAGTCATCGTTAGTCGTTACATGTAAGTGTTGTTTTGAAACCTTTAGGTTAACGATCTTGTTAATTGTTGTTAACCCAATATTTATAATATCAAATAAGATTTTAAATTAGTATATTATCATGATATTATGATGTATGAATATCTCTTAATATGATATATATATACATTAAATGTCGTTACAACGATAATCGTTACATATATGTCTCTTTTCGAAATCCTTAAGTTAGTAGTCTTGTTTTTACATATGTAGTTCATTGTTAATATACATAATGACATGTTTACTTATCATTTATCATGATTAAACATAGTGTAATAATATCTTAATATGATTCATATATAATTAGTAAGACGTTGTTATAACGATAATCATTATATATATCGTTTCAAGTTTCTTAATTCAATAAACTCAATTTTATGTATATAACTCATTGTTAAATATCTAATGAGATACTTACTTATCATAATATCATGTTAATTATATATATAATCATATATATGTCATCATAAAGTTTTTTTTACAAGTTTTAACGTTCGTGAATCACCAGTTAACTTGGGTGGTCAATTGTCTATATGAAACCTATTTCAATTAATCAAGTCTTAACAAGTTTGATTGCTTAACATGTTGGAAACACTTAATCATGTAAATATCAATTTCATTTAATATATATAAACATGGAAAAGTTCGGGTCACTACAGTACCTTCCCGTTAAATAAATTTTGTCCCGAAATTTTAAGCAGTTGGAGGTGTTGACGTATCTTCTGGAAATAAGTGCGGGTATTTCTTCTTCATCTGATCTTCTCGTTCCCAGGTGAACTCGGGTCCTCTACGAGCATTCCATCGAACCTTAACAATTGATATCTTATTTTGTTTAAGTCTTTTAAACTTACGATCCATTATTTCGATGAATTGAAGTTTTTCGTTGATTTGGATTTCGTCTAACGGAATAGTGAGATCTTCTTTAGCAAAACATTTCTTCAAATTCGAGACGTGGAAAGTGTTATGTACAGCCGCGAGTTGTTGAGGTAACTCAAGTCGGTAAGCTACTGGTCCGACACGATCAATAATCTTGAATGGTCCAATATACCTTGGATTTAATTTCCCTCATTTACCAAATTGAACAACGCCTTTCCAACGTGCAACCTTAAGCATGACCATCTATCCAATTTCAAATTCTATATCTTTTCTTTTAATGTCGGTGTAGCTCTTTTGTCGACTTTGGGCGGTTTTCAACCGTAGTTGAATTTGGATGATCTTCTCGGTAGTTTTTTGTATTATCTCCGGACCCGTAATCTATCTATCCCCTACTTCACTCCAACAAATAGGAGACCTGAACTTTCTACCATAAAGTGTTTCAAACAGTGCCATCTCAATGCTTGAATGGTAACTGTTGTTGTAGGAAAATTCTGCTAACGGTAGATGTCGATCCCATCTATTTCCGAAATCAATAACACATGCTCGTAGTATGTCTTCAAGCGTTTTTATCGTCCTTTCGCTCTGCCCATCAGTTTATGGATGATAGGCAGTACTCATCTCTAGAAGAGTTCCTAATGCTTGCTGTAATGTCTGCCAGAATCTTGAAATAAATCTGCCAACCCTATCAGAGATAATAGAGATTGGTATTCCATGTCTGGAGACGACTTCCTTCAAATACAGTCGTGCTAACTTCTCCATCTTGTCATCTTCTCTTGTTGGCAGGAAGTGTGCTGATTTGGTGAGATGATCAACTATTACCTAAATAGTATCAAAACCACTTGCAGTCCTTGGCAATTTAGTGATGAAATCCATGATAATGTTTTCCTATTTCCATTCCGGGATTTCGGGTTGTTGAAGTAGACCTGATAGTTTCTGATGCTCTGCTTTGACCTTAGAACACGTCAAACATTCCCCTACGTATTTAGCAACATCGGCTTTCATACCTGGCCACCAAAAATGTTTCTTAAGATCCTTGTACATCTTCCCCGTTCCAGGATGTATTGAGTATCTGGTTTTATGAGCTTCTCTAAGTACCATTTCTCTCATATCTCCAAATTTTGGTACCCAAATTCTTTCAGCCCTATACCGGGTTTCGTCTTCCCGAATATTAAGATGCTTCTCCGATCCTTTGGGTATTTCATCCTTTAAATTTCCCTCTTTTAAAACTCCTTGTTGCGCCTCCTTTATTTGAGTAGTAAGGTTATTGTGAATCATTATATTCAGAGCTTATACTCGAATGGGTTCTCTGTCCTTTCTGCTCAAGGCGTCGGCTACCACATTTGCCTTCCCCGGGTGGTAACGAATCTCAAAGTCATAATCATTCAACAATTCAATCCACCTACGCTGCCTCATATTCAGTTGTTTCTGATTAAATATGTGTTGAAGACTTTTGTGGTCGGTATATAAAATACTTTTGACCCCATATAAGTAGTGCCTCCAAGTCTTTAATGCAAAAATAACCCCGCCTAATTCCAAATCATGCGTCGTATAATTCTGTTAGTGAATCTTCAATTGTCTAGACGCATAAGCAATTACTTTTGTTCGTTGCATTAATACACAACCGAGACCTTGCTTTGAGGCGTCACAATATATCACAAAATCATCATTCCCTTCAGGTAATGACAATATAGGTGCCGTAGTTAACTTTTTCTTTAACAATTGAGACGTTTTCTCTTGTTCATCTTTCCATTCAAATTTCTTCCCTTTATGCGTTAATGCAGTCAAGGGTTTTGCTATTCTAGAAAAGTCTTGGATGAACCTTCTGTAGTAACCAGCTAGTCCTAAAAACTGGCTAAAAGTGTTTCGGAGTTTTCGGGGTTTCCCACTTTTTAACGGTTTCAATCTTTGCTGGATCCACCTGAATACCTTCTTTGTTCACCATGTGACCGAGGAATTGAACTTCTTCCAACCAAAATACACACTTTGAAAACTTAGCCTACAGTTTTTCTTTTCTCAGCAACTCTAGCACTTTTCTCAAATGTTCTTCGTGCTCTTGATCATTCTTCGAGTAAATAAGTATGTCATCAATGAAAACAATGACAAACTTGTCAGGATATGTCCCACACACTCGGTTCATGAGGTTCATGAACACAGCTGGTGCGTTAGTCAATCCAAACGGCATAACCATAAACTCGTAATGACTGTAACGCGTCCTAAAAGCAGTCTTTGGAATATCATCCTCCTTCACCCGCATTTGATGATATCCAGAACGTAAATTGATCTTCGAATAAACAGACGAGCCTTGTAGTTGATCAAATAAGTCGTCGATTCTCGGTAGTGGGTACCGGTTCTTAATGGTAAGTTTGTTCAACTCTCGGTAGTCGATACACAACCTGAATGTACCATCTTTCTTCTTGACAAACAAAACAGGAGCTCCCCATGGTGATGTGCTTGGTCGAATGAAACCACACTCTAAAAGTTCCTGTAACTGACTTTGTAATTCTTTCATTTCGCTGGGTGCGAGTCTGTATGGAGCACAAGCTATTGGTACAGCTCCTGGTACAAGGTCTATTTGAAATTCAACGGATCAATGTGGAGGTAATCCCGGTAATTCTTTCGGAAATACATCGGGAAATTCTTTTGCGAAGGGAACATCACTGATGTTCTTTTCTTCAGGTTTAACTTCCTCGATGTGTGCTAGAATGATGTAACAACCTTTCTTATTAGTTTTTGCACCTTCAAACTACTAATAAGATTTAATTTCGCATTGTTCTTTTCTCCGTACACCATTAAAGGTTTTCCTTTTTTACGCATAATGCGAATCGCATTTTTGTAACAAACGACCTCTGCTCTCACCTTTTTCAACCAGTACATGCCAATTATTACATCAAAACTCCCTAACTCGACTGGTATTAAATCAATTTTAAACGTTTCATCCCCCAGTTTAATTTCTCTCTCCCGACATATATTATCTGCTGAAATTAATTTACTGTTTGCTAATTCGAGTAAAAATTTACTATCTATAGGCGTCAATGGGCAACTTAATTTAGCACAAAATTCTCTACTCAAATAGCTTCTATCCGCACCCGAATCAAATAAAACATAAGCAGATTTATCGTCAATAAGAAACGTACCCGTAATAAGCTCCGGGTCTTCCTGTGCTTCTGCCGCATTAATATTGAAAATTCTTTCACGGCCCTGCCCATTAGTATTCCCCTGATTCGGGCAATTTCTAATAATGTTGCCTGGTTTTCCACATTTATAACAAACAGCGTTGGTATTACTTGCTCCGACACTATTCGTTTCGGCATTATTTGTTCCGACATTATTTGTTCCGTTAGTTCTGTTAAACTTTGGTCCGTAGACCTCACACTTTTTCGCGCTATGCCCATTTCTTTTACACCTTTTGCAAAATGTTGTGCAAAACCCCTGATGATTTTCTTCACACCTATGACATGGCTGTTTTTGGTTTTTGTTGCCGTTGTTGTTATTGAGGTTGTTGTTGGGATTGTTATTGTTGTTGAAACGGTTGTTTTAGTAGTTGTTGTTATTCGGATGTTTGTTGTAGTTATTGTTAGGATTTCGATTATTGTTGCAGTTGTTAGGATAGTTGTTGCGATTGTGGTTGTAATTGTTGTTGTTGTACTAGTGACTCTTATCACCGTTTTCCTCCCACTTCCTCTTGAGTTGTTTCGTATTGGCTTCTTCGACCGCCTACTCTTTAATTCTTCCCTCAATTTGATTTATGAGTTTATGAGCCATTCGACTTGCCTTCTGTATAGAAGCGGGCTCGTGTGAACTCACATCTTCTTGAATCCTTACTGGTAATCCTTTTACAAACGCGTCGATCTTCTCTTCTTCATCTTCGAATGCTCCCGGACACAATAGGCACAACTCTGTGAATCGTCGTTCATATGTGGTAACATCGAACCCTTGTGTTTGTAACTCTCTAAGTTCTGCCTTGAGTTTATTGACTTCGTTTCTAGGACGTACTGCTCGTTCATCAATTGCTTGAATGCCGACCACGGTAGTGCGTAAGCAGCATTTTGTCCTACTTGTTCAAGATAGGTGTTCCACCACGTTAACGCAGTACCTGTGAAGGTATGCGTAGCGTACTTAACTTTGTCCTCTTCAGTACACTTACTTATGGCAAACACTGATTCGACTTTCTTGGTCCACCGTTTCAATCCAATTGGTCCTTCGGTTCCATCAAATTTCAAAGGTTTGCAGGCAGTGAATTCTTTGTAGGAGCATCCTACACGATTTCTTGAGCCGTTAGCTACATTACTAGATTCAGAGTTATTGTTGGTATGTAGCGCAACCTGTACTGCGGCTATGTTTGCAGCAAGAAATGTACGAAATTCCTCTTCGCTCATATTCATGGTGTGTCGAGTAGTCGGTGCCATTTCCTTCAAAATAGCCAACTGAATCGAGTTAATCATACAGAATATTAAGAGTAGTCAATAGTATTTCGTAGCATAATATGAACTCATTTATAAAAGCTTTTTCTTCATATTTGCGTTTAATAAGTTTAAATTCGGGTACTATCTACCCATTAAGTTCATACTTAGTAGCTAATATACAATTCAACTACTACAATTCCATATGAAAAACTGATTATAATAATATATCACATACAAATATTCATCAAACTTACAACTTCGCTATATTACATATAACATGAAATATAGTACACTTTGATACAGGACAGTTTTGAAGATAAACCTAGTTAATACGCAAGTTGTTCAGCAAAGGAAATAAAGACACGTAATTCATAAGGCCAGAAACAAGTCATGCATTCTGGTTTTACTAAGACGACTTCCCATCCTTGGTCTTGTTGAAAATAACCGTTATGACCATTGGCTAGGCAGCATGTTGTAATGTCGTCAAAAGGATGAGGGTTTCGTAATGTCCAACAGCCCCGTAATAATCTAAAAACCTTGTTTCTCACCCCAACTACTAAATCCGTCACTTGTGGGAAGGTTTTATTTAAAAGTTGCAATCCGATGTTCTTTTTCTCACTTTGGTAAGAAGCGAACATCACTAACCCTTCGTTATGTTGCATGTTAGAAGCTCTTTCTAATTCACGAAATCATATGTTGGGATATGTTTAGTCAAAATAGGTTCTTAACCCGTAGCATAAAATTGCATTTGGGTTCCTCGCATTTAACGCTTTAAAGAAAACACGGCGTAACTTACGGTCTCCCTAATGTGATATACCCCACCTATCAAAGGAAAGCCTTTTATAAACTAAGGCATTTCTGGAAAGTCTTTCAAATGTTTGACAAGTTAACTTTGCCATAATTAATTGTGCTGATGAATTCTGACCGACTCTAGACAAGATTTCCTCAATCATATCCTCTGGTAGATCTTCTAAAATATTCGGTTGTCTACCCTTAACGTTCATTTTGTTTTTATACTGTAAAATAGACAAGGATTAGATTCGTAAAAGATAATTAACAAACAATACAAGTAATTTTTACATAGAACATAAAAGTACAAGCGCACTACAATACATATAATACACAACATGATTACAACCCTCTAATCTGAATCACTGGTTTCTTCTTCTTCGGACTTGGTTCGTTTTCCTAATTTTCTAGGAATATATGGTTTTCCTCTAATACGAGCCGTCGTTTTTCATAATGGTTTAGAAAAACCTGGTGGTTTAGAGGTTCCCGGGTCATTTTTACATTTTAGGAAATACGGATGTTGCTGATACATTTTAGGAGTCGGGTTTCTCTATTTTTATAACTTTTCCCTTATTATTTTCTTTTGCTTTATTAAATTGGGTCGAGGTAATTTCTATAACAACATCGGAATCCTCATCGGGATTTGATTCATCGAAAAATTGGTAATCTTCTTAATATTTTGCTTCCTCGGCGGAAACACCATTGACAATTATTAACTTTGGTCCGTTGGTTGAGGATTTTCTTTTATTTAATCGATTTACTATAGGTATCAATATTTCTTCCTCCAGAATCTCTTCTTCTTCTGGTTCCTCCTCTTCCGATTCCTCCTCTTCTTGTTTCTCTTCTTCCGGTTCCTCCTCTTCCAGTTCCTCTTCGGGAATTTGTGAATCTTCCCAAAATATATTCGACTCTTCATTATTATTAGGTGAATCAATGGGATTTGTACTAGAGTTAGACATCTATCACACAATATCAAACAAGTTAAGAGATTAATATATCAAATAATATTTACTTATTAATAATATATTGTTTTCAACAAAAAAAATGTTAAGCAATCGTTTTTGAAGAAAAACACGGTCGAAGTCCAGACTCACTAATGCATCCTAACAAACTCGGTAAGACACACTAATGCAATTTTCTGGTTCTCTAAGACCAACGCTCGGATACTAACTAAAATGTCCCGTTCATATTGATTATATACGTTCCATATTAATTGATTTCGTCGCGAGGTTTTGACCTCTATATGAGACATTTTTCAAAGACTGCATTCATTTTTAAAACAACCATAACCTTTATTTTATCGATAAAGGTTTAAAGAGCATTACGTAGATTATCAAGTAATGATAATCTAAAATATATCGTTTACACACGACCATTACACAATGGTTTACCATAAGAATATAATACATCAAAAATAAGTTTCTTGAATGCAGTTTTTTACATAATATCATACAAGCATGGACTCCAAATCTTGTCCTTATTTTAGTATGCAATAGTGGAAGCTCTTAATAATCACCTGAGAATAAACATGCTTAAAACATCAACAAAAAATGTTGGTGAGTTATAGGTTTAACCTATATATTATCAAATCATAATAATAATAGACCACAAGATTTCATATTTCAATATACATCCCATACATAGAGATAAAATTCATTCATATGGTGAACACCTGGTAACTGACATTAACAAGATGCATATAAGAAGATCCCCTATCATTCCGGGAAATCCTTCGGACATGATAAAAATGAATTCGAAGTACTAAAGCATCCGGTACTTTGGATGGGGTTCGTTAGGCCCAATAGATCTATCTTTAGGATTCGCGTCAATTAGTAGATCGGTTTACTAATTCTTAGGTTACCAAGCAAAAGGGGCATATTCGGCTTCGATCATTCACCCATATAATGTAGTTTCAATTACTTGTGTCTATTTCGTAAAACATTTATAAAACTGCATGTATTCTCATCCCAAAATATTAGATTTTAAAAGTGGGACTATAACTCACATTCACAGATTTTTACTTCGTCAGGAAGTAAGACTTAGCCACTGGTCGATTCACGAACCTATAACAAATATATACATATATATCAAAGTATGTTCAAAATATATTTACAACACTTTTAATACATTTTGATGTTTTAAGTTTATTAAGTCAGCTGTCCTCGTTAGTAACCTACAACTAGTTGTCCATAGTTAGATGTACAGAAATTAATTGATATATATTATCTTAAATCAATCCACGACCCAGTGTATGCACGTCTCAGGCTAGATCAATACTCAAAGTATATATATTTTTGGAATCAACCTCAACCCTGTATAGCTAACTCTAATATTACTGCATATAGAGTGTGTATGGTTGTTCCAAATAATATATATAGATGGGTCGATATGATATGTCAAAACATTTGCATACGTTTCTATGGTATCCCAAGATTACATAATATATTAGAATATGTGTATAATACATTATAAGTTAGCTAGGATATGATTAATATAAATTTGTTACCAATTTTCACGTAGCTACAACAAGCAAAAATATCCAATCTTGTTTTACCCATAACTTCTTCGTTTTAAATCCGTTTTGAGTGTTTCAAGTTGCTATGGTTTCATATTGAACTTAAGTTTATGAATCTAAACAGAAAAAGTATAGGTTTATAGTCGGAAATACAGGTTACAAGTAGTTTTTGTAAAGGTAGTCATTTCAGTCGAAAGAACGACGTCTAGATGACCATTTTGGAAAACATACTTCCACTTTGAGTTTAACCATGATTTTTGGATATAGTTTCATGTTCATAAGAAAAATCATTTTCCCAGAAGAACAACTTTTAAATCAAAGTTTATCATAGTTTTTAATTAACTAACCCAAAACAGCCCGCGGTGTTACTATGACGGCGTATATCCGGTTTTACGGTGTTTTCTTTTCGTGTTTTCCGGTTTTAAATCATTAAGTTAGCTTATCATATAGATATAGAACATGTGTTTATTTGATTTTAAAAGTCAAGTTAGAAGGATTAACTTTTGTTTACGAACAAATTTAGAATTAACTAAACTAAGTTCTAGTGATTTCAAGTTTAAACCTTCGAATAAGGTAGTTTTATATATATGAATCGAATGATGTTATGAACATAATTACTACCTCAGATTTTGTGGATAAACCTACTGGAAATGAGAAAAATAGATCTAGCTTTAAAGGATCCTTGGATGGCTTAAAAGTTCTTGAAGCAGAATCATGACACGAAAACAAGTTCAAGTAAGATTTCCACTCGAAATAAGATTTTTATAGTTATAGAAATTGAATCAAAGTATGAATATGAGTATTACCTTGTATTAGAAATATATCTTACTATAAATAAGAAAGATTTCTTAAGGTTGGATGATCACTTTACAAGATTGGAAGTAAGCTAGCAAACTTGGAAGTATTCTTGATTTTATGAAACTAGAACTTATAGAATTTATGAAGAACACTTAGAACATGAAGATAGAACTTGAGAGAGATCAATTAGATGAAGAAAATTGAAGAATGAAAGTGTTTTTAGGTGTTTTTGGTCGTTGGTATATGGATTAGATATAAAGGATGTGTAATTTTGTTTACTTGTAAATAAGTCATGAATGATTACTATTATTTTTGTAATTTTATGAGATATTTCATGCTAGTTGCCAAATGATGGTACCCACATGTGTTAGGTGACTCACATGATCTGCTAAGAGCTGATCACTGGAGTGTATATACCAATAGTACATACATCTAAAAGCTGTGTATTGTACGAGTACGAATACGGGTGCATACGAGTAGAATGGTTGATGAAACTGAACGAGAATGTAATTGAAAGCATTTTTGTTAAGTAGAAGTATTTTGATAAGTGTCTTGAATTCTTTCAAAAGTGTATGAATACATATTAAAACACTACATGTATATACATTTTAACTGAGTCGTTAAGTCATCGTTAGTCGTTACATGTAAATGTTGATTTGAAACCTTTAAGTTAACGATCTTGTTAGATGTTGTTAACCCAATGTTTATTATATCTATTGAGATGTTAAATTATTATATTATCATGATATTATGATATATTAATATGATATATATACATTTAAATGTCATTACAACGATAATCGTTACATATATGTCTCGTTTCGAAATCCTTAAGTTAGTAGTCTTGTTTTTACATATGTAGTTCATTGTTAATATACATAATGACATGTTTACTTATCATTTATCATGATTAAATATAGTGTAACAATATCTTAATATGATTCATATATAATTAGTAAGATGTTGTTATAACGATAATCGTTATATATATCGTTTTGAGTTTCTTAATTCAATAAACTCAATTTTATGTATATAACTCATTGTTAAAATACCTAATGAGATACTTACTTATCATAATATCATGTTAATTATATATATATAATCATATATATGTCATCATATAGTTTTTTTTACAAGTTTTAACGTTCGTGAATCATCGGTCAACTTGGGTGGTCAATTGTCTATATGAAACCTATTTCAATTAATCAAGTCTTAGCAAGTTTGATTGCTTAACATGTTGGAAACACTTAATCATGTAAATATAAATTTTATTTAATATATATAAACATGGAAAAGTTCAGGTCACTACACTATTCCACCACTAAGTGTGAAAATATATGCAGTAGTAGATTTACTTTTATGGATATCACCTGCATAATCTAAATCAACATACCCTTTGATGATAGAGACAATATCGATGCAGTCGTTAACTTCTCCTTCAACAACTGAAATGCAGATTCTTGCGGTTCTGACCACTCCTATTTCTTGCCTTTATGAGTCAACGCAGTTATTGGTCCGGCAATCTTGGAGAATCCTTCAATGAATCTCCTGTAGTAACCAGCTAAAACCAGAAATTATCGGATCTGAGTTGGCGTCTTTCGGGTTTCCCAATTCTTAACCGTTTCAATCTTTTCTGGATCGACCTGTATTCCATTGGCCCCTACAACAGTCCAAGGAATTGTATCTCTGGTAACCAAAAGTCACACTTAGAGAATCTTGCATACAATTGCTGTTTTCTAAGCGTAGTCAGTATCAAAAATAAATGCTGCTCGTGCTCTTCTTTATTCTTAGAGTACACCAATATACCATCAATAAACACAATGACGAATTTATCTAGGTATGGATTACACACACGATTCATGAGATCCATGAACACTGCTGGTGCGTTCACCAAACCAAACGGCATCACTGTAAACTCATAATGTCCATAGCGTGTTCTAAACGCCGTCTTAGGGATGTCAGCTTCTTTAACCCTCAACTAGTGATATCCGGATCTCAAATCAATCTTCGAGTAACAACTACATCCCTGTAGTTGATCGAATAAGTCATCAATCCTCGGTAGTGGATACCGATTCTTGATTGTCAACTTGTTCAATTTTCTATAGTCGATACACAATCTCATCAACCCATCCTTCTTCTTAACTAACAAGATCAGAGCTCGAACTATGAATTTTTATGAAAGCACCTTAAGGAAAGTTTCTAATGGTTAGGTGTGATGACCCAGAAATTTCTGACCAAATTTAAACTTTATCTTTATATGATTTAATGTTTTCGACACGATAAGCAAGGTCTGTAATGTTGAGTCTCAAAGTTTTGGAACTAGATTCATGTAATCAATTATTCTTTGATTGTTGTCGTAGATTCATGAACAATATATATATAACTTAATGTGCATATATATATATATATATATATATATATATATATATATATATATATATATATATATATACATATATATATATATATACATATATATATATATATATATACATATATATATATATATATACATATATATATATATATATATATATATATATACACACATATACATGATTTCAAGTTATTTAGTAAACGATAGTAACATTCGATTATTGATTCGATTGATATTTAGATAAGTTAACTAAAACGTTTAAGATGAACCAGTAAAACACTAATTTGCTACAGTATTTTCGAATTGCTACAGTACCCGAAAAGCTACAGTGTTTTCGAAAATCACTATTTGCTACAGTAAAAAAATGAAAATGAAAATGTATATATGTATATGTATATGTATATACTACGAGACGATGATTTATAGAAGCAAATGACCAAAACACTAAATTGATTAAAGCTACACTTCGAGTGACATAGTTATGGATAATTTAAGTCTATATTTTGACAAAGGTACGAGTCACGAAACGAAAAATTCAAGTTTTCTCGGCGTACGAAAGGACGTTCGAAAAACCGGAACCGGGACATAAGTCGTGTGATGACGTACGACTTATCGAAACAAAAATTACAAGTCAACTATGCACGTGAATTTAATATAATATATAATTAATTATATAAATTATATATTATAAATATAATTAATAAATATGTCGACAAGCGTAGGACAAAAACATTTGTGAGCTGTCATACCTTCCCATGCGATCGCATGGGAATTGGCTTGGGAGGCCATGCGATCGCATGGAACCCTTTTGCTGGCCACATCTATAAATTCGCGATTTCTATTTCTGATTCATTCATATATCTATCTCTCGACTCTATATATATATATATATATATATATATATATATATATATATTATTAATATTAAGATTATTATTATTAATAGTATTAGTATTATTATTTTTACGATACAAAAATAATAATATACATAAAATATTACGACGGAGTGATGTCCAAATGATTTCAAAACGAGTTTTCGAGCAAGCTAGAGCTAAGGAAATTATGGGCTATTGCCATGGAGGTTATGGGTAATGTTCATGGGTAATATTCGCAAGTCAAACCTAGTGTTTATCATCTCTGTTACGTCTACGTACTTTCCTGCAATATTGAATCACAATATTGATACGTGAGCATTCATATCTTATCTTTTTTATATTAATAGCGTATACATGTCTAGTGCTCGAGTATATATATTTATGCATGCTTGTATGCTAAATTTTGTTGTTAAACAGTTTATGATGAATCACAAATTAAATACATATATTACTGATAAAAGGTATATGATATGCATGTCGTTGGAAAGCTGGTGAAAAATCAATAACTTTTCATTTAGAAACCGCGTAATTTCGGTGAACGAATTAAAAGTTATGATCAACTGAATTATGATTAATGTTAATTAAAATTGCTTTTGAATCTGCAATTGATATTTAAACAACTTGTTAATAAGATTGATAAAGTGAATTTTTGAATATTACCAGCCGAGTAAATGAATCCTTATATAGGACATGTCTGGTTTTGTTAAACAACTGTCAAAATTGACTTTTTTAAACAACTTTGGATAACTTTTGTATGTCGATCTCGAGCATTAGGATTGTGATACACTATGACCTGACCTAGCTTGATAGACATTTATTGACCAACATATGTTCTCTAGGTTGAGATCTACGGTTATTTGGTATTCCGAGTTTCGGTCACATTTTGGTGAACGATTTTATATGCTGCTAAGGTGAGTTTATAGATCCCTTTTTAATTGCTTTTGGAATCTATATTTTTGGGCTGAGAATACATGCACTTTATTTTAAACGCAATGGATACAAGTACATACTAAATTATACACTGAGTTTAAACCAAAAATCCCTTAGCTTTGGTAACTAGTAACTGCCAGTTATACGAACTGGTGGGCGTGAATAGTTGTATATGGATCCATAGGGCTTGACATCCCCGTCTGTTCCAGGTTTAGTAACCCTAGCCTGAACTATTAAACAAATGTATGCTATTTGAGTTTAGTACACGTTGGTTTGCGTGTATTGTACATGTTGGTTGCATGTATGTTAAAATAGGGGTACTTATTATAACGTTAAAGTTTAGTTACCAGGGTGCTCAATCTTGTAGAATATTTTGATAAACGTTTCGGATGAAACAACTGAAATCTTGTGATCCACCTTTATACACAGATTATGTGAAACATTAAAACTATGAACTCACCAACCTTTGTGTTGACACTTGTTAGCATGTTTATTCTCAGGTTCCCTAGAAGTCTTCCGCTATTTGCTTATATGTTAGACAAGCTATGTGCATGGAATCTTACATGGCATATTTTTCAAGGAAACGTTGCATTCACCAAATCATCACCATGTATCTTATTTTGACTGCATTGTCAACGGAAGTACTATTGTAAACTATTATTTACGGTGATTGTCTATATGTAGAAATCATCAGATGTCAAAAACCTTTGATTTAAATATTCATTTATGATGTGCCTTTTCAAAAGAATGCAATGTTTACAAAACGTATCATATAGAGGTCAAATACCTCGCAATGAAATCGATGAATGACGTGTTCATCCATATAGATTTAGAGCGATCGACACATTAGGACATCCTCGGGTCCCTTAAATGTTGATTCAACTTTACTCACATGCATCAGAATTGAGAGACATTCTCATCTCATGTACTTCTGGACCCTCGAGTAATTAATGTAAGATGACAGTGTACTGATCTTCTCTCCATACACCATCATTGGTTCGCTGTCAGGGAAAGGAGTTCGAATAGTCTTCTGGTCGTAGCAGCCTCGGTTGTGTCGTCAGATAACCAGTTCGTTCCAACCATGAGGTTAAAACTTTCCAGTTTAATAGTTCTATAGAGTACACATTGTCTAAAGAAGGTACATGGATTCTCTAGCGTTAAAGCTTCTATCAACACCGGTGTTGACAGCATATATAAACATTATGATTAATGAGTGAGAACAATTTCGTGACGTACTTCCTGGAAAATGAAAATGAACAAGGTGTAGTGACAACTCAAACAAAATCTGATATTTAATCAAAAAGGGTTGGTACAAACTTCCAGACGTATGTGTCTCGCGGGAAATAGATGAAGTGTAGTTCGTGTCGATCTGTTTAAAGTTGGTCGGTAATGTTTGTGGGCATAATGAAAATGATTGCCGCTTAAGAAAAGTACGTTAGAACAGAATGAGGAGGAATATGGTAACGAGTAGTATTACTAGTAGCAATGAGTGGTGGCATTAACGATAAGTAGCGATAGGTTATGATAAGGAGTGATGATAGTAGTGACGTGTAAGTTATTAGATAACATGCTCGCATCATAAGTATATATAGATGTATACTAATGCACCCAATAAGGCATAATAGTTATCAGCCAGTAGGCTCGCGTTGGGAAATAAAATTGTGAGCAGCGGGTGGCTGAATGATAGGTAAGTTGGAAATCGAGTAGATAATATCTACTACGTATTGTGTGGGCTGTTACCAGGAATTCCTCCTCTATAGACGTATCAGAAATGAGTTTTGATGCACAATTGCGAGTAGTAAAGCGTGGAGGTGCTAGTAGTGACGAGTAGTACTTAGTAGTGGTAAGTAGCAATGAGTAGTATTTAGTAGTAGCAAGTAGCAAGGGGTAGCATTAAGTAGTATTTAGTAATGACAAGCAGTGAGAAGTAGTGATCAGTCGTGACTAGCAGTGAGAGGCGGCATTAAGTAGTAGTTAGCAGCGAAAAATAGTACTGAGTAGTGGTATGAGATGACGAGTGTGTCCAAGTAGTGTCTTTGTAGTGACAAGTAGTGATCGGTGGTGACGAACAGTGTCGAGCAGTGACTAGTTGTGTCATGATTACAAGTTATTTATAAGTTATAATAACAATTAATTTGCACAGTGAGTTTCTACTCGTATTCGAGCTTATAAAGTTTATGTTCTAACCGTAGTTTATTCGAGTAACCAACTTGACTCGCACCCAATTCCTTATTTTGCGATGTCGGAACTTTTATATGAGTTATCGTAATATAATCCCGGTTATTACATTACGCTATCTCACATTTCCATTCGATATCACTCCATAAGTTCAAGATAGCGTAGTCAACTTAATTCATTTAAGTCCCGCGTCGTGTGTACGTATGCGATTTGTGATACAGTATTTAGTCCAAGTCCATATCCTATAGGTATAAGGTGAATAGGTATTGATGTAATGTGTATCCCTACATGTAGTATTGTGAAGCAAATAGTGCATGTATGATGCATAAAAGTCATCCAAGGCATACAACTATAGACTAGACCCACTAATGCGCCCTACGGTTAGACACACTAATGTATCCTAGTTTCCTATAGCCAAAACTTTGATACCATATGTAACACCCCATCATAATCGATTAACGGAATGTTAACTCTGGTCCCAGTGCTTGGCTTGAATTCTATGTAACAGCAATAATTCACGGCGGAAGCAATTAATACCTGAAAATAATACACGCAAAACGGATCAACAATAATGTTGAGTGAATCTACAGGTTTTAGGTAAACAATACAATATGTTTCAGAAATGATATTCAGAAAATGTTTATTAGTGAAAGACCACCAATGTTTAATGTTAAAAGTTTGCAGACTACGTTTGTCATGTTTTAGTCTATTTGTGTACATCAATATCAAGTTCAGTTGCGTAAGATATTCAAAATGTTTTGTCTTCTCCTAATTTCAAAACACAAGTTTAAGTGACCGATTACAGTATATAGAACCACAATGGTTTCATGTTTAAAATTTGTAGACAACACCGTGTCCTGTTTCAAAAGTTTGTAGACAATATCATGTCAAGTTTCAAATATTCATAGACAATACCATGTCAAGTTTTTATCTCTCTTGTTTGTAAACCACAGTTTTAAATAGCGTAATATAGTATCTGGAAAACAATATTCAGAACAATAGTTTAATCGCATTTGACCACAAGATTTTAATAAGCACAACCCAGTTGCAAAATGTTTACATAATCCATGAGCACCTGAATACTAACAATGATAAGAGTATAGAAACCACTACACTCCCTTTACCCCATAAAAATGTTATACACTTGTTCGAGTGTACTTAATGTTCAAAGTAAATGCACCACAGTTAATATTTCTTGGGTGAGATTTGTCTAACCTAACGGATCCGTCCATCTAAATTGTACTTACCCGAAGGTAATAAAAGTATTTAAACTAGGGGCTTTTTGAACAAAACTCAATATGTATAATAAGTACTCGTGTCAAACATAAAAGCATTTATGAAAATGTAAGTAATTAGTTTGTATTCTCATCCAAAAAATAGTAAGTAAAAGTGGGACTGTAGACTCACCTTTGAATAGCTCTTGAACAAAATTAAGCAAGTAACTTGTATAGTTTATATCCGAGTAATGCATCTTAGGTATACGCATATAGGTTGGTCATTATTTATGTCTTATAAAATAGCGGTTTCATAGAGTAAGTTGTCTTATTACTCGACTCGACGCGTTTCAAAGTAAAAGTCAACACATAGTCAACTAATTCATGCAAATCAACAAAAATCAACCAAAGTCAAACCAAAAGTCAAACTTGGTCAAGGTGGTCAAGTAAAGTCTACATCAGTAGGTTCATGTCAAATGTTGGTCAACATATCAAACCTAAGTCAATTAACATGTTTCAGGTCATACTTTGTCAAATACGCGATCACAGTTTATCGTCTAGCATAAGGTTCATGTACAAGTTGCAAACAATGCACAATATCTCATAGCACATAATACATGGTAGTATGAAAACAATGCACAATATCTCATAGTACATAATACAAGTCGGGTTTTAGAATGGGCGCATTTATGGTTCACTAAATCAGTTTCAAACTGTGCACCAATCTCGTATTCGCCATAACCAGAGCTAGGGACATGAAAATCAAGCTAGGTCAGTGGTCATTGTTCAAGGACAAATCAAATTACCACATATCTAAAATTTAGCCATTTTTGTTTAGCCAATTAGTACAGTTTGTTGAATCAAGTTGTACATTCTGTTTCAGCTCAAATCGGAACTCATCAAAACTATGGCCTTAGTGTGCACAATGCATCAGTTTTCACGACTTGACAAAAACTAAACTTAAGTCACATAACATATAAAGTTTCAATATCCAGAAGTACACGGTCTCAAAAGGTCGACAACTCATGCCATAAAGCTATAGGTGCATACGTTATAGATTTGGACTTAATTCAGGTTATCGTTTTGATTCGCATATTACTCATGCTTCATAAATCCAAATGATGCAAGGCCTAGATGAAAAGTTAACTAAAACATATGAATTTTACATAAATGCAAAGACCTAAATCATCAACTCATTCCAAATGAATTAAAAAGTCAATTTCAAGATAATGAGCAAATCAGTTTTTCAAGAACGTTCAAACAAGCATAATGTGAGCTATACAAATCCAAATAGAATGATATCCTAGTCTAACTTAAGTGTTCTTAAGTCCTCTATCCATTTATGATCATTATGCAATTCAATTCCATGTCCATTTTTCCAGAATTTGACATAATCACAGATTCATCACAAAAACTTCAATCAATCATAACTTAATCATACGAAAACGAAAACACGCGAATCCAAAGTCTAAAATTATTAATTTTTGAGAGGATTTCAATTATATCATAATATTTAACATCCAAGAAATCCAAGTTTCTGTTACCACACAAATCAAATTCGGGATTTACAACAACGTATATAGATTTGAGCAACTGACAACTTACACTATCAAACTACATCAAAATCAGATTTTTAGAAATTAGGGTTCATATGATTATACCTTTGATCAACAAATCGTTTACACCAATGCGTAGAGGGTGATGTAAATTGCAATCTTCGTGTAGAGTGTTTAATCTAAAAATTAAAATTGATGGGTGTTGTGTTGGAGGAGGTGGTCGACGAACAAGGTAGAGGGAGGAGGGAATGTCGATTGCCTTTTTTTTTAGGTTATTATGCAGTAAAATTAGGTTAAGTCTAGTATTTTATAGTTAAGGCCTAACACGAATTAGCATGGATTAACCACTAGTGGCACAAAGTGGAAAGAAAAGGGGTGGGGTGGGTTGATTCAGCCGAATGGCCCAAGGGAGTGCCTCCCGGGCTCATGTTTTGCAAAAGCGTGTGTTCATGGTCCATTTCAGGTGCCATTTAAATGTACCGAAGGCCTGGAACACTAAATCGATCGTTAAAACGTAACCAAACATTTAATTTATTAAAAACCCAATACATTAAATACTTTTAAACAGTTAATAATTATTAAAATAATTATTAAAATAAACTCGAGCGTTTCGTTGCTCGAAAAGCAGTTTTTGCAGTTATTCAGACCGTAGCATTTTTATCGTATTTCTTTATCTGAAATATTTTTATCGATTAATATTAACCCATTTTAATTTAAATAATCTTCCAAGGATCACGTATGCATTTAATACACTTAAACACATAAAAAGTCAAATAATCACCGTTAAATCAACTAACGGACGGTTAATAGAAGTTGAAAGGACACGTTCATATTGATTATAAATGATTCACATTAGTTGATTTCATTGCGAGGTATTGACTTTTATATGATACGTTTTACAAACATTGCATTCATTTAAAAGACAAACTCAATTCAAAACATAACCTTTTGATACAAATAACATATGATTCCCATGATATGATTTACTAATCTATCATTGACTTAATAACAGTCTTTTTGAACTCAAACGACTTGAATGCAACGTCTTTTGAAATATGTCATGAATGACTCCAAGTAATATCTTTAAAATGAGCAAATGCGCAGCGGAAGATTTCTTTCATACCTGAGAATAAACATGCTTAAAAGTGTCAACCAAAAGGTCGGTGAGTTCATTAGTTTATCATAAAGAATCATTTCAGAATTTTTAATAGAACACAAGATTTTATTTTCATACAAAGTGCAGGTCTACTCACTACTATAAAATCCATTCATATGATGAACAATATGCATCTAGAATATCCGCTAAATAAACAGAACCACTTTTCTGTAGAGAAATAAACAGAACCACTCGTCTGTAGAGAAATACACAAAACCACTCGTCTGTAGAGAAATAATCGAAATAATAGAGCATACATAACCTGGATGGGGTTTTTTAGGCCCATAGTGAAAGGACCCATTCATATACATTATAAACGATTCACAATAGTTGATTACATTGCGAGGTATTTGACCTCTATATGATACATTTTACAAACATTGCATTCGTTTTTAAAAGACAAACTTTCTTTGCATCGAAAATTGACAGGCATGCATACCATTTCATAATATCCACTATCCAACTATAAATTGATTTAATAATAATCTTTGATGAACTCAATGACTCGAATGCAACGTTCTTCAAAATATGCTATGAAAGACTCCAAGTAATATCTTTAAAATGAGCAAATGCACAGCGGAAGATTTCTTTAACACCTGAAAATAAACATGCTTTAAAGTGTCAACCAAAAGGTTGGTGAGTTCATTAGTTTATCATAATCATTTATTTCCATCATTTTAATAGACCACAAGAATTTCATTTTCAGTTCTCATAAATATACGTCCCATGCATAGAGACAAAAATAATCATTCATATGGTGAACACCTGGTAACCGACATTAACTAGATACATATAAGAATATCCCCTATCATTCCGGGATCCTCCTTCGGACATGATATAAATTTCGAAGTACTAAAGCATCTGGTACTTTGGATAGGGTTTGTTAGGCCCAATAGATCTATCTTTAGGATTCGCGTCAATTAGGGTGTCTGTTCCCTAATTCTTAGATTACCAGACTTAATAAAAAGGGGCATATTCGATTTCGATAATTCAACCATAGAATGTAGTTTCATGTACTTGTGTCTATTTCGTAAAACATTTATAAAAGTTGCGCATGTATTCTCAGCCCAAAAATATAAAGGGTAAAAAGGCAAATGAAACTCACCATACTGTATTTCGTAGTAAAAATATATATAACGTCATTGAACAAGTGCAAGGTTGGCCTCGGATTCACGAACCTAAATTAATTATATATATTTATATGTTGGTCAATATTTGTCTAACAAATTAGGTCAAGTCATAGTGTACCACAATCCTAATGCTCGAGACTAATATGCAAAAGTCAACAAAAGTAAATTTGACTCAAAATAATTTCTAAAAATCTATACATGATTAATATATAGTTTAAATATCGTCGTTTTATATTTTTAAATATTTTAAAAAGATTTATTAGAGTAAATAATATAATTTATTTATTAATAAATAAAATTTTATATTAAATTTATATAATCAAATATACTTTTATATATATTAAGTAATAAAATTTATAGGGTTCATTTAATATCATAAAGATAATATGATAGGTATTATTAAAGTAAGTTATTACACGTAGTAAAATATGTTTGTATCACATATTTATTTTATAAAATAATATCTATAATGATAGTAAGTAAAAGTTGTATTATTTTGTAATAATAATTATTATTATAAAAATATCAATATTTATAATTACTAAGATGACATTATGATAAAACGATAATTCTAATTATGATAACTTTAATATTTACGATAATTTTTAATATTATCTTTAAAATAATAATTCTATTTAAAATAATAATAATAATGATATTTTATAGTAACAATGACATTTCTATTAAAATGATAATTTTTGTTAAAATGATAGTTTTAATACTAACGATACTCTTAATAATAATAGTAATGATAAAAATAATAAGAACGGTAATTTTATCTAAATTAATATCTTATAATATTTTAATTTCATCATGATACTCTTACTCATTATTTCCTAATCGTTTCGTTTAATAGCTTTTAATCGTCTTTTATATTGTGTTCATAATAATGATAATAATAGTAATCAAAATATTTAGGTGTTACAATTATTTGTTTTAATTACACTAATATTAATAATGATAGTTACTATAATATTATTAACGATAATACTAATAATTATCTTAATGATAATATAGTAATAATAATAATAACAATAACAATAACCATTTTTAAATAATGATATATATATATATATATATATATATTAATAATGATAATAATAATAATAATACTAATAATAATAATAATAATAATAATAATAATAATAATAATAATAATAATAATAATGATAATTGGATAATAATAATAATAATACTAATTATAACTTTAACGATAATAACGATAGTAATAAAAAACAATATTTAATGATAAATCCCTTTTATTGATAAAGATAATAATAATGATAATAATAAGATAAAACTAGAACGACGATAAAAACGACGATAATAATAATCATTTTTAATAAAAATATCGAAAATTCAATTGATTATAACTTCTAATCCGTTCATTGAAACCATTTGATATCTAAAGGAAAAGTTCTTAATTTTTCGCTAGCTTTCCAAGGACATGCATATCTTATACCTTATCTCAACTGCAAGTGTAACTAATTTAAGATTCAACCTAACCTGTCTAAGGGCAATATCAAAAGTACAAGCATGCATAATCCTAAATACTCGAGCACTAGTCAGGGATACACTATTAGTATGTAAAAGTTAAATTATGAGTACTCACGTATCAATATTGAGATTCAATATTGCAGGAAAGGTACGTAGACGCAACGGAAATGATAAACACTATATTGACCTCACGAGCATACCCATGAACCATACTCAATCACCTCCATAGCTATAACCCATAATTTCCTTAATCCTATCCTACTCGAAAAACAATTTCGAAATCACTCGGACAACACTCCGTCGTAATATTTTATGTATACTAATAATATCTTGAAATAATACGGAGTAAATATATATATGTAAATCGATTGAGAGAGTTTAGAGAAAAATATTTTCAAGTTTCTATGAAATAATGAAACCTATTGAATTCTATTTATAATAGATTTTTGAATTATTAAAATGAATTATTAAAGTATAAATTATTAAAGTGAATTATTAAAGTATGAATTATTAAAGTGAATTATTAAAGTATGAATTATTAAAGTGAATTATTAAAGTATAAATTATTAAAGTATGAATTATTAAAGTGAATTATTAAAGTTAAAGTAAAGTAAAAATAAAGTAAATGTAAAGTTTAAGTATAGTAAAAGTATAAAACTATGTACGTATTATACGCGTATAAATATATATAATATTAATTTAAATCGTTATATATTTAATAAAATAAAATATAAATATCGTTATCTTTATCATACTAGTTAAGTAATGAGTTGTCAAAAGTGGTTCTAGATATTTATAAAAGTTATATACGTTTTAATAATAAAGTTCTTTTTAAACTGAAAACGTTTTTGTACGTTTGAAACTAAATAGATCAATCGAGTCTTTATGAGATTCAATCTTCCACTATCCTTTGTCTAGTTCTCAATGATTGACAATTTGTTCTTAATTATAAATTACTTTACCATTTTCCGAATATTGTTAAAATGGAAAGATTTCTCAAATCAACGTGGGCCTTTCAACAGAGACTTGTAATCATAATTTAATATATCTGATAATTCAATCAGTTGATCTTATCTTCTAATTCCATTGATAAATATTTTGAAACAGATACAATCATATAAAGTATTTAATCTAATATTTCGTTTACGTTTCAAGTTATAATATATATACACATATACATATATAATCATATTCGTTTAATGGTTCGTGAATCGTTGGAACTTGGTCGAGGTTGAATGAATGTATGAACATAGTTTAAAATTCTTGAAATTTAACTTAACAAATATTGCATATTGTGTCGGAAACATATAAAGATTAAAGTTTAAATTTGGTTGGAAATTTCCGGGTTGTCACAGTACCTACCCGTTAAAGAAATTTCGTCCCGAAATTTAAGTGGAAAGGTCGTGAATGATAATAAGTATGTTTTCATGATTCATACGGGCTGAAAATTAGAGTTTTATCATCAGCGAATAATTTGGATAAACAATCCATTTATATGAAGAGTACGAATGAAGCTAACATAGAAGAGTGAAATGAGTAAGTGTAGATTCATCTTATCATTTGACGTAGATATGATTGATTCCCAGATTTCAAGGGATTTGAAGAAAATCTTCTTAATAAGATTTGACTCTCCGGTAATCAAGGAAATTAGGATCCGCTTTAAATGCGATCGTCCATTTTAATTATTCTGTCGGAGATTTTCTTATAAATTCACCTCCTTCGTTTCCTTACAACTCACACCTTCTGTTGATGCATTTTATGCAAGTCCCTAGATATCTACCCACGTCCATTGCAGGTACAACAGTTTACAGGCCACCATGATTGCTCATTATTATCCTGTGTTTGTATGTGGTTACAGGAACTGCAGGAACGAGATTTAGATGTTTGACTATGTTAGACTTAGTCAGACGTACGAGTGAAGCCTCACTAGTACGGCTGACAGGCTCATACGCACGGTTGATGCTGAGCTAAGTCATAATTACAACCTAAATGAGAAGACACGAGTGAGTGATCACCCGTACGGCTGATGAAGCCAACTCGTACGTGTGATGAATGAATCGTATGGGTGAGTCAACAGCAGGGGTATATAAAGTCTTATGTTCTTCATTTTAGGTTAAGCCTCTTATTTGTTACACACACTCAGATCTAGTGAGCTCTTCCGATTCTCTCTCAGTCCAAATCACCCATGTGGTGAATAATAGCTCTAGGTGTTGATCTAATCACACTTGATTTAGTTGTGGTTTGACTAAATTAATCAAAAAAAAAAACTTAACCTATTCACTAGAGGGTTTGATTCACTTATTCTGCCATTGTGTGAGTTAAATCTGTTGATTTCTAAGTTCCTAGTCATGTTTCATCACCTTCTATTCTTTCCCCCTCAACTCATATTTTAAAGTATTCATCAATATGCTCCATCCAGCTCTGATTCTCGATATACTTCTAACTTTCATATCGGTCATTCTTCTTTTTCATCTACCGCTGGAAAAATCTATTTACTTCTACTATACTCTTGGGTTTATAGTGTTTCTAGTTCTCCCGTGTCTTTATATTGCTATATGCATCGATATATGGTTTATAATTTCTGGTTTGGCGTTGAGCTTTATATGTTACCTTATATTTCAAAGTCTCTGCTTCTGTCTTCTATAATCATTATCATTCACAGTTAATGCTCTCTTTTATTTGCTGCAATTTATACCCCAATTTCTATTTCGGAGTTTTGTCCTTTCGTTTCTTCTTCTTGCGATTAAGCACCGCTTGTAATGGTCCAGAATTCACAGATATGAATTTCGGAATGAACATTGTTAATGTTCTAGGAAGGAAATTGTGATGGCACGATCTTGACTTGTCAAATTACTAGAATACCTTGGAAAAGGCCGAATCATCAAGAAATATTTTCTTGATATTTTAGAGGTTAAATAGAATACAAGAGTCGTATAACATAGCACATGATGATGTTATGATCTGCGAATCATCACGTTCCATTTAGAAACTCAGCATGACTTATTGTAATATAATCACATTGATCAAGTGTCATTATATTATACTAATTCATGCTTCAGTTCTCAACACTACTTCAAAATATTTCTATTTTAAACTTGAATCTTTCAGAATTTAGAAACTAAAATAGTTTCTTTTATGATGTAATACAGATAGCGCGAAGAGGTAAATGATTTCAAATAAGAAAAATTAAGAAAATATCTTCAGAAATATGGAGGATATTTATAATGAAAGATATGATGATATTTTAGAATTTCTAATATCAGAGGATGATGAAGAATATTGTCCGCAGGGGTTTAGAGTCAGGAGCAAGGTATTCGTTAATGACTTCAGCAGGTACTGAATCATTTGGATCCTTTAAAGTCAGGTTCAGTCTTTGTAATTTGTCCACAGCCTCCTTCCTACTTTGCTCAATCCGTTTTCCAGTTCCAAAACTTCTCTTTTTCTGCGCTTTGCCAGCACACTTCATCATTATCATCCAGCTTTTACCATTTAAAGTTGTTTATAGTTTTTGCTGCTTCATCAGCATTTTTTCCATTTTCGGAGAACCAATTCGTAGTTCGGAGTGTTTTTCAGAAACTTCACATTCAAATTAAGTCCAGAAGATAGACGTTATATATACACATATAACTATTGGCGCAGACATGCTGCAAGATTTCAAAATACTGATTGCTAATTCCCAATGATTCGTATGGCAATTCTCATTACAAGATGCGAATGAGTAAATGATGGGGTTTCAATGAATAATTATGATGACTTTTTGGAGAGGCTAAAGTCAAAGGGTAATGAAGTTGTTGGTACATCTGCTAATAATATGGTTGAATGTAAAAGGTTCACTGGTAACGATGGTGTATATCTCAAGGTTATAATAAGGTTAGTCTGACTAAAAAGTCGAAGTTGACTTGCTGGAGCTGTGACAAAACTGGCTACTTTGAATAGGAGTCGCAAAGTTATTTTTGCTAATAAATGCCAAAGAATCTGACGCGGATACGTTGTTTAAACTTTTACTTTGGTTTCAAGAGTTTTTCGGGTACATAACTGTGGGTAACATGTGGTTGGATCATCATATCGATTGCTCATCATTCGAAGTGTCTTCAGAAATTTTCGAAGGGTTTGAACACAGATTGTAATCGTTAACATACATTTGATGTTCTAACACAGTTTTGAAGTCAAAATATAGCTTGTGAAAGATGTAAGGATCTAAGAGTGATGATTTTGGTCATATCTCAAGTTAAATTTTGAGATTTCAAAATCAGAATATGTAATTAAATTTTGAATGAGTATGGTTGTTTTGATTTCTATAAAAGAATGTATATTGTTGTGAAAGTAGGGAGTGTAATGGATGATTTGCTGAATCAGATTCGAAGAATGTAACATATTAATTGTGAATTTATATATCTCTCGGGTATTACCTACCCGTTAAAAAAAAATTTCACAATTAATATTTTGTACAAAAGAATTTTATTACAGTCTTTATGAAAATATATATATGTATATTTTCTTCAGATGTAACATAGATTTAATGAGTTAATGTTAAATTAAACTCATTTAATTTACGGTTGAAACTAGAATTGAATAATCCCTAAAGGCTTTAAAAAGTACATAACTTTTACGCAGTATTTCTTTAATGACATTAAAATTATGAATCAATACTTCGTTATTTGTTGATGTATGGTGTTCGGTTCGTGGAATTCTTGTGAATTTCGCAAAGTACGAATGATGTTATCTGAAAAGTTTCGGGTACATTGATGATGAAAGTGTAAAATCAAATATATACTTGATTTATTATGAATTGGAATTTGTTGAATTGCGACAGAGATTGTAGTTAACGCTGGTTAAGTTGCGGCCGAAGGACATACATTATTGCATATTTGTAATATGAATTAACCGAGTAGTTAAGATTCACACACAATAGCTTAGCACTGAAAGATTTATTTCAATATATATATATATATATATATATATATATATATATATATATATATATATATATATATAATATACATATAATTTCTTCAGAGGAAATGAGTTAATTCTTCATAACTCGTTGATACAATATAAACTTTATTGATTCGTAATGATGTCCACAGTGATTCTTGAACTGACGGAGTTTGTGATGTTATCGGTGTTGTTGATTCGGATGTTGACTGTACTGACGATGCTGGTAACGCTGATGGTACTATTGATGTTGTTGGTAAAGCAAGTTTAGCTTGTTAATCACACACCATTTTTGTCAGGGTTTCTACTCTTCCTTCCATCATTTTGGTTCGCTTAACTGATTTATGGTTAGGGCTAGATTAGATAATCTCTAAGACTTTAGAGATTACATAATCGCCACGGAATGTTTCTCCAATGAAGTTATGAATTAATACTTCGTCAGTTATTGTTGTTGGTACTCCTTGGTATCTATGGTGCGTATGACGTTGATGCTCGTGGGACAGATTGTGAAGTTGAGGTTTACGACGAGGTTGTGGTTGGAGGTGGTAATGGTACTGTTGGTGTTGATGATGGTGGTACTGGTTATGCTGCTGATGCTGCTGCTGGTGTTTGTAATCTCTGCACCATATTCTTCAAAGCCACTACCCGAGCGCGAAGCTCGTTGACTTCTTCTATTACACCGGGGTGATTGTCGGTTCGGACGAGCGGATAAATAAAATCTAAAATTTGATGTAATATATAATCGTGACGAGATACTCTGGAAATGAGCGAGAAAATGGTGTTTCGGACAGGTTCGCCGGTAAGTGCTTCAGGTTCTTCATCAAGAGGGCAATGTGGTGGATGGAAGGGATCACCTTCTGTAGTGACCCGAACTTTTCCATGTTTATATATATTAATTTAGATTGATATTTACATGATTAAATGTTTCCAACATGTTAAGCAATCAAACTTGTTAAGACTTGAATAATTGAAATATGTTTCATATAGACAATTGACCACCCAAGTTGACCGGTGATTCACGAACATTAAAACTTGTAAAAACTATACGATGACATATATATGGTTATATATATAGTTAACATGATACTATGATAAGTAAACATATCATTAAGTATATTAACAATGAACTACATATGTAAAAACAAGACTACTAACTTAATGATTTTTAAACGAGACATATATGTAACGATTATCATTGTAAAGACATTTAATGTATATATATCATATTAAGAGATATTCATACATGATAATATCATGATAATATAATAATTTAAAATCTCATTTGATATTATAAACATTGGGTTAACAACATTTAACAAGATCGTTAACCTAAAGGTTTCAAAACAACACTTACATGTAACGACTAACGATGACTTAACGACTCAGTTAAAATGTATATACATGTAGTGTTTTAATATGTATTTATACACTTTTGAAAGACTTCAATACACTTATCAAAATACTTCTACTTAACAAAAATGCTTACAATTACATCCTCGTTCAGTTTCATCAACAATTCTACTCGTATGCACCCGTATTCGTACTCGTACAATACACAGCTTTTAGATGTATGTACTATTGGTATATACACTCCAATGATCAGCTCTTAGCAGACCATGTGAGTCACCTAACACATGTGGGAACCATCATTTGGCAACTAGCATGAAATATCTCATAAAATTACAAAAATATGAGTAATCATTCATGACTTATTTACATGAAAACAAAATTACATATCCTTTATATCTAATCCATACACCAACGACCAAAAACACCTACAAACACTTTCATTCTTCAATTTTCTTCATCTAATTGATCTCTCTCAAGTTCTATCTTCAAGTTCTAAGTGTTCTTCATAAATTCCAAAAGTTCTAGTTTCATAAAATCAAGAATACTTTCAAGTTTGCTAGCTCACTTCCAATCTTGTAAGGTGATCATCCAACCTCAAGAAATCTTTGTTTCTTATAGTAGGCTATCATTCTAATACAAGGTAATAATCATATTCAAACTTTGGTTCAATTTCTATAACTATAACAATCTTATTTCAAGTGATGATCTTACTTGAACTTGTTTTCGTGTCATGATTCTGCTTCAAGAACTTCGAGCCATCCAAGGATCCATTGAAGCTAGATCCATTTTTCTATTTTCCAGTAGGTTTATCCAAGGAACTTAAGGTAGTAATGATGTTCATAACATCATTCGATTCATACATATAAAGCTATCTTATTCGAAGGTTTAAACTTGTAATCACTAGAACATAGTTTAGTTAATTCTAAACTTGTTCGCAAACAAAAGTTAATCCTTCTAACTTGACTTTTAAAATCAACTAAACACATTTTCTATATCTATATGATATGCTAACTTAATGATTTAAAACCTGGAAACACGAAAAACACCGTAAACCCGGATTTACGCCGTCGTAGTAACACCGCGGGCTGTTTTGGGTTAGTTAATTAAAAACTATGATAAACTTTGATTTAAAAGTTGTTATTCTGAGAAAATAATTTTTATTATGAACATGAAACTATATCCAAAAATTATGGTTAAACTCAAAGTGGAAGTATGTTTTCTAAAATGGTCATCTAGACGTCGTTCTTTCGACTGAAATGACTACCTTTACAAAAAGGACTTGTAACTTATTTTTCCGACTATAAACCTATACTTTTTCTGTTTAGATTCATAAAATAGAGTTCAATATGAAACCATAGCAATTTGATTCACTTAAAACGGATTTAAAATGAAGAAGTTATGGGTAAAACAATATTGGATAATTTTTCTCATTTTAGCTACGTGAAAATTGGTAACAAATCTATTCCAACCATAACTTAATCAACTTGTATTGTATATTATGTAATCTTGAGATACCATAGACACGTATACAATGTTTTGACCTATCATGTCGACACATCTATATATATTTCGGAACAACCATAGACACTCTATATGTGAATGTTGGAGTTAGCTATACAGGGTTGAGGTTGATTCCAAAATATATATAGTTTGAGTTGTGATCAATACTGAGATATGTATACACTGGGTCGTGGATTGATTCAAAATAATATTTATCGATTTATTTTTGTACATCTAACTGTGGACAACTAGTTGTAGGTTACTAACGAGGACAGCTGACTTAATAAACTTAAAACATCAAAATATATTAAAAGTGTTGTAAATATATTTTGAACATACTTTGATATATATGTATATATTGTTATAGGTTCGTGAATCAACCAGTGGCCAAGTCTTACTTCCCGACGAAGTAAAAATCTGTGAAAGTGAGTTATAGTCCCACTTTTAAAATCTAATATTTTTGGGATGTGAATACATGCAGGTTTTATAAATGATTTACAAAATAGACACAAGTACGTGAAACTACATTCTATGGTTGAATTATCGAAATCGAATATGCCCCTTTTTATTAAGTTTGGTAATCTAAGAATTAGGGAACAGACACCCTAATTGTCGCGAATCCTAAAGATAGATCTATTGGGCCTAACAGAGCCCATCCAAAGTACCGGATGCTTTAGTACTTCGAAATTTATATCATATTCGAAGGGTGTCCCGGAATGATGGGGATATTCTTATATATGCATCTTGTTAATGTCGGTTACCAGGTGTTCACCATATGAATGATTTTTATCTCTATGTATGGAATGTGTATTGAAATATGAAATCTTGTGGTCTATTATTATGATTTGATATATATAGGTTAAACCTATAACTCACCAACATTTTTGTTGACGTTTTAAGCATGTTTATTCTCAGGTGATTATTAAGAGCTTCCTCTGTCACATACTTAAATAAGGACGAGATTTGGAGTCCATGCTTGTATGATATTGTGTAAAAACTGCATTCAAGAAACTTATTTTGTTGTAACATATTTGTATTGTAAACCATTATGTAATGGTCGTGTGTAAACAGGATATTTTAGATTATCATTATTTGATAATCTACGTAAAGCTTTTTAAACCTTTATTGATGAAATAAAGGTTATGGTTTGTTTTAAAATGAATGCAGTCTTTGAAAAACGTCTCATATAGAGGTCAAAACCTCGCAACGAAATCAATTAATATGGAACGTTTTAAATCAATAAGAACGGGACATTTCACCTTCTTCTTGTCTCCAATGATTGAGGAGGCTACGAACCCATCCCCAATTCATCCAGAATAGGTGATGACTGATTGGTTGATCTATTCCGGTCACACTGCTTTCGGAGCTTGAATGGGATTCCATTTCGGAATCTGAGTGACTTGAACTGATGACGAATTCCATTTCGTACGATTGGATAAAAGATTTTTTTTTTCGATATGAAATGATTTTGGCTAACGGATGGTATTCTAATTACATAGAATATATATATATATATATATATATATATATATATATATATATATATATATATATATATATATATATATATATATATATATATATATCAAAAGATTTCGTAGATTACGGAGGACTTTGCGGGATATGTCAGGCAAAGTTTAAAGTAACAGATACGATAAGATATGATTTAGCAGATATGCTAAGATATGATTTTTTGTCTATACACTATTCATGCAATCAATACAGCAAGACGTGTCTTAGACTAAAAATGATATGTAGGTAATTTTCTGAGGATGATAAGTAGTTAATTTTCGACACAAAATGATAAGCAAAACTTTTGACATGCAGATACGGTCGAAGTCCAGACTCACTAATGCATCCTATCGACTTATCAGTTAGACACACTAATGCAGACCTGGTTCGCTAAGACCACCGCTCTGATACCAACTGAAAGGACCCGTTCATATACATTATAAACGATTCACAATAGTTGATTACATTGCGAGGTATTTGACCTCTATATGATACATTTTACAAACATTGCATTCGTTTTTAAAAGACAAACTTTCTTTGCATCGAAAATTGACAGGCATGCATACCATTTCATAATATCCACTATCCAACTATAAATTGATTTAATAATAATCTTTGATGAACTCAATGACTCGAATGCAACGTTCTTCAAAATATGCTATGAAAGACTCTAAGTAATATCTTTAAAATGAGCAAATGCACAGCGGAAGATTTCTTTAACACCTGAGAATAAACATGCTTTAAAGTGTCAACCAAAAGGTTGGTGAGTTCATTAGTTTATCATAACCATTTATTTCTATCATTTTAATAGACCACAAGAATTTCATTTTCAGTTCTCATAAATATACGTCCCATGCATAGAGACAAAAATAATCATTCATATGGTGAACACCTGGTAACTGACATTAACTAGATACATATAAGAATATCCCCTATCATTCCGGGATCCTCCTTCGGACATGATATAAATTTCGAAGTACTAAAGCATCCGGTACTTTGGATGGGGTTTGTTAGGCCCAATAGATCTATCTTTAGGATTCGCGTCAATTAGGGTGTCTGTTCCCTAATTCTTAGATTACCAGACTTAATAAAAAGGGGCATATTCGATTTCGATAATTCAACCATAGAATGTAGTTTCACGTACTTATGTCTATTTCGTAAAACATTTATAAAAGTTGCGCATGTATTCTCAGCCCAAAAATATAAAGGGTAAAAAGGCAAATGAAACTCACCATACTGTATTTCGTAGTAAAAATACATATAACGTCATTGAACAAGTGCAAGGTTGGCCTCGGATTCACGAACCTAAATTAATTATATATATTTATATGTTGGTCAATATTTGTCTAACAAGTTAGGTCAAGTCATAGTGTACCACAATCCTAATGCTCGAGACTAATATGCAAAAGTCAACAAAAGTAAATTTGACTCAAAATAATTTCTAAAAATCTATACATGATTAATATATAGTTTAAATATCGTCGTTTTATATTTTTAAATATTTTAAAAAGATTTATTAGAGTAAATAATATAATTTATTTATTAGTAAATAAAATTTTATATTAAATTTATATAATCAAATATACTTTTATATATATTAAGTAATAAAATTTATAGGGTTCATTTAATATCATAAAGATAATATGATAGGTATTATTAAAGTAAGTTATTACACGTAGTAAAATATGTTTGTATCACATATTTATTTTATAAAATAATATCTATAATGATAGTAAGTAAAAGTTGTATTATTTTGTAATAATAATTATTATTATAAAAATATCAATATTTATAATTACTAAGATGACATTATGATAAAACGATAATTCTAATTATGATAACTTTAATATTTACGATAATTTTTAATATTATCTTTAAAATAATAATTCTATTTAAAATAATAATAATAATGATATTTTATAGTAACAATGACATTTCTATTAAAATGATAATTTTTGTTAAAATGATAGTTTTAATACTAACGATACTTTTAATAATAATAGTAATGATAAAAATAATAAGAACGATAATTTTATCTAAATTAATATCTTATAATATTTTAATTTCATCATGATACTCTTACTCATTATTTCCTAATCGTTTCGTTTAATAGCTTTTAATCGTCTTTTATATCGTGTTCATAATAATGATAATAATAGTAATCAAAATATTTAGGTGTTACAATTATTTGTTTTAATTACACTAATATTAATAATGATAGTTACTATAATATTATTAACGATAATACTAATAATTATCTTAATGATAATATAGTAATAATAATAATAACAATAACAATAACCATTTTTAAATAATGATATATATATATATATATATATATATATATATATATATATATATATATATATATTAATAATGATAATAATAATAATAATAATACTAATAATAATAATAATAATAATAATAATAATGATAATTGGATAATAATAATAATAATACTAATTATAACTTTAACGATAATAACGATAGTAATAAAAAAAACAATTTTTAATGATAAATCCCTTTTATTGATAAAGATAATAATAATGATAATAATAAGATAAAACTAGAACGACGATAAAAACGACGATAATAATAATCATTTTTAATAACAATATCGAAAATTCAATTGATTATAACTTCTAATCCGTTCTTCGAAACCATTCGATATCTAAAGGAAAAGTTCTTAATTTTTCGCTAGCTTTCCAAGGACATGCATATCTTATACCTTATCTCAACTGCAAGTGTAACTAATTCAAGATTCAACCTAACCTGTCTAAGGGCAATATCAAAAGTACAAGCATGCATAATCCTAAATACTCGAGCACTAGTCAGGGATACACTATTAGTATGTAAAAGTTAAATTATGAGTACTCACGTATCAATATTGAGATTCAATATTGCAGGAAAGGTACGTAGACGCAACGGAAATGATAAACACTATATTGACCTCACGAGCATACCCATGAACCATACTCAATCACCTCCATAGCTATAACCCATAATTTCCTTAATCCTATCCTACTCGAAAAACAATTTCGAAATCACTCGGACAACACTCCGTCGTAATATTTTATGTATACTAATAATATCTTGAAATAATACGGAGTAAATATATATATGTAAATCGATTGAGAGAGTTTAGAGAAAAATATTTTCAAGTTTCTATGAAATAATGAAACCTATTGAATTCTATTTATAATAGATTTTTGAATTATTAAAATGAATTATTAAAGTATGAATTATCAAAGTGAATTATTAAAGTATGAATTATTAAAGTGAATTATTAAAGTATGAATTATTAAAGTGAATTATTAAAGTATAAATTATTAAAGTATGAATTATTAAAGTGAATTATTAAAGTTAAAGTAAAGTAAAAATAAAGTAAAGGTAAGTTTAAGTATAGTAAAAGTATAAAACTATGTACGTATTATACGCGTATAAATATATATAATATTAATTTAAATCGTTATATATATTTAATAAAATAAAATATAAATATCGTTATCTTTATCATACTAGTTAAGTAATGAGTTGTCAAAAGTGGTTCTAGATATTTATAAAAGTTATATACGTTTTAATAATAAAGTTCTTTTTAAACTGAAAACGTTTTTGTACGTTTGAAACTAAATAGATCAATCGAGTCTTTATGAGATTCAATCTTCCACTATCCTTTGTCTAGTTCTCAATGATTGACAATTTGTTCTTAATTATAAATTACTTTACCATTTTCCGAATATTGTTAAAATGGAAAGATTTCTCAAATCAACGTGGGCCTTTCAACAGAGACTTGTAATCATAATTTAATATATCTGATAATTCAATCAGTTGATCTTATCTTCTAATTCCATTGATAAACATTTTGAAACAGATACAATCATATAAAGTATTTAATCTAATATTTCGTTTACGTTTCAAGTTATAATATATATACACATATACATATATAATCATATTCATTTAATGGTTCGTGAATCGTTGGAACTTGGTCGAGGTTGAATGAATGTATGAACATAGTTTAAAATTCTTGAAATTTAACTTAACAAATATTGCTTATTGTGTCGAAAACATATAAAGATTAAAGTTTAAATTTGGTTGGAAATTTCCGGGTTGTCACACATAGATCTATCTTTATGATTAGCGTCAATTAGTGGCAATTATAATAAACACTAATTCTTAGGCTATCAAGCTAAAATGGGTGATATCCAATATAATAATCCAGTCATAGAATGTAGTTTCATTGTGTCTATTTTGTAAAACATTTAAAAAAGCAGCGCATGTATTCTCAGCCCAAAAATATATATAAAAAGGGAGTATTGAAACTCACAATACTATATTTCGTAGCAATTATGCATATGACGGCACTGAACAAGTGCTGGGTTGGCTTTGGATTCACGAACCTATATCAGTTATATATATATATATATTAAAACATATAACAAATTTATATATTAATATTATTAATATACTTATTATATTTAATGATTCGTATGTCATATTAATAAATAACTTAAATATGGTTATTTTATCTATTTTAAATAAATAATTAATATTTATATATTAGATTTTTATTAAAGTAAATCATATATGTCTTTTATTATAA